>NC_012870.2:37285889-37463745 GCF_000003195.3 Sorghum bicolor | reverse complement strand
AGGTAACACCGTCCCAAAATTTAGAGGCTCCCCACAATTTTTGGTGATTTTTGAACATACAAATAAATTATTAAAAATCATACAAGTTTTATTTGCTAATTAAAAGGGCCAATTTTTGTATCCTTGCAAACTATTAGAAAGCAGAACCTAGTATTTTTCTTGGATCCTACATATTTCAGAGAGTTTATACAAAAATTCTCATTATTTTTGGATCAGCACAGAATTCACCATTCAAATTCAAACATTAAGCACTTTTAAACAAAAAGAAAAAGAAAAGGGCACTGTGCCACGCTGGCGGCCCGCTGGGATCCGGCCCAAGTCGGCCCGAGAGTGCTCTCCCGCGCGGACCGCGCGCGCTCTCTCTCACGCGGCCACTGACGGGCGGGTCCCGCCCGTCAGAGGCGTCTTCAACCTCCCACCACCGCTCCGGTGAGCTCCGGCTCCGTGCCGGTGAGCTCCCGGCCTGCGCGGCGGGGTGGGTTAGCATCTCCAGCGTCTCACGCAACCTCTAGGACACACGAGACCACCTCTACTCCCTCCTACCCTCCCTGTCCACGCTCATGGCGGATGGCCGTCGCGGCCGAGCCAACGCCGGCCGCTTCAGGCGAGTAGAGCGTGAAGTAAGCGGCGCAACAGCACCAGAAGCTCACCGTGACTTCAACGAAGCAAGAAACAGCAGCGGGGAGGCGCGGGGTGAAGCTGGCCACGGTGACGTGCTTGCGGTGGCGCTCGGCCGGAGTTGGGGGAGAAACGGCTCGGGTGGAAGCTACGGTAGGATAGAGCGTGTGTTTGGGGGCGCAATCGGTGGCGGGGCTCACGGCGGAGCTGCTGGGGTGCTCAGGTGGCTTGAAACGGCAGCGAGTGAGGCGAATTGGAGAGGCGCAGGGAGCTCGTCGGCGTCGGGGTTCAAGAAAAGGAAGAGGGGACTCTGGCCACTCGGGGCTTTATCCCCACAACGGAAGGCGGTTCGCGGATGAGGACGTCCACGCGAAGCACAGCAGCAAGCAGCTGCGTGGCCAGCTGCGTGGCGGCGCGCGCGGAGGCGGCTCTGCCCCGGCGGCAGAGCACCCCCCCTGCCGATCACTGTAGCCGGCCTCATCCACTCAGTTTGTCTTTTTGTGAAATCCGACCAAAATTTGAACTAAAGACAAATTTCCACCAAAACAAAAGTTGTGCCAAATTTTGCAAGCTACAAATCATATTTAGGTGTCCCAAGCTGATTCTCACTGGAAATAGGTTAATTTTGCCAGACAGTTTGAAAATCAAACTCAAACCAAAGAAATTCCAAATTTTTGAATTGGGGCAAAACAGAATTTCCAAAATTACTTTTGATTTTGTATAACAACTTGAAAAACTCCCAACATGAAAGTTGCTCAACTTTTTGTGCTCTACAACTTTCATGTTGACCACTTTTCAAAATTCCAAATGGATTTTGAATTGGGCTTTTAAGTTGGAAAAGGGGACACTTTCTGGAAATCTGTATTTTCAAAATTACTTTGAATTTTGTGTTGAAACTTCAAAAACTCAAAACACCAAAGTTGTACATCTTGCCAAGAGCTACAACTTTGCTTTTGAACTCAACCTCAAATTTTGCTTAGTTTTTGACTTAAGCAAAAGGGGACAAATCTAGGATCCAGAAATCAGGGTTTTCCCCCCCCCATTTTCTCGGAAATCTTTTACCCTAGGGTTTTAGCAACCACACAAGCAACAACACACCACAGAAGCACACTCTACTTCCCTAAGCTCAAGCAATCAAAGTAAACTTATTTTAAGTTGATGCATACTACTGTGCTTTAACAATTATGGTTTGCAATGCTTATGATGACATGATCCGTTTTTAGTAACCGTAACATCAGGGATGTTACAGCCCTTCCCCCTTAAAGAAATCTCGTCCCCGAGATTTAAAACCTTAGGGTAAGTAATGGAAAAGGAAATTTGTCAAAACTCTTTCATCTTCAACTTTTCCATAAGGCAAGGAATTGGGGAAAAATTACTTCATTATAAGCATATATGTACATTAAGTACATGGCTTTGGCGACTCTGTTTCTTCACTAGAGTACATCCTCTGGTTATCATATATTGTCCTGAAGAGAAGCATGGAATTCAGGAAAATTCTCTAGCAAGTAATCTTCAGATTCCCAGGTGGCTTCTTCTTCAGAGTGCTGGCTCCAATGTACTTTATACCATTTAGTGGTCGTCCTTCGAGTAACTCTAGCTTTTTGATCCAGTACTCGGATAGGATATTCCGAATAAGTTAGATCTGGTTCAAGCTTTACATCTTCAATATCTTGAACTCGATCTGGTACCCGAAGACACTTTTTCAGTTGAGACACATGGAACACATTATGTACCCCGGATAATCGTTCGGGCAGTTTAAGGCGGTAAGCGACTTGCCCACATCGGTCAATAATTGGAAATGGACCAATGTAACGAGGCGCTAACTTGCCTTTAACACCAAAACGATTTACTCCTTTCATTGGGCATACTTTCAAATACACATGATCACCTTTGGCGAACTTTAATGGTCGACGTCTTTTATCAGCGTAACTTTTCTGTCGGGACTGAGCAACTTTCAAGTTATTTTGGATTTGTTTCACTTTGTTCTCAGTCTCTTTCACTAAGTCAACTCCGAAGAACCATCTTTCTCCAGGTTCTGACCAGTGTAACGGAGTTCGACATCGGCGACCATACAGTGCCTCAAAGGGAGCCATTTTGATACTCTCTTGATAACTATTATTGTAGGAAAATTCTGCTAGAGGCAAGCAGTCATCCCACTTATCTGGAAAATTCAGGGCACAGGATCTTAATAGATCTTCTAGGGTTTGATTTACCCTTTCAGTTTGCCCACCAGTTTGAGGGTGGTAGGCTGTGCTGTATAAAAGCTTAGTGCCCAGGGACTTATGTAAACATTTCCAGAATTGGGAGACAAATTGTGTGCCTCTATCTGACACTATTGTCTTTGGCACCCCATGCAGACTTAGGATACGGTCGAAATAAATCTTAGCATAGGTGGAGGCAGGATACAATAGCTTTACCGGCAGAAAATGTGCTGTTTTGGTGAGACGATCTACTATGACCCAAATGGAATCAAAGCCCTTGGCCGTCTTGGGCAATCCTACTATGAAATCCATACTTATGTCATCCCATTTCCATGCGTGGATAGGCAAAGGTTGCAACTCCCCAGCGGATTTGAGATGAATGGCTTTGACCTTTCGGCAGGTGTCACACTGGGCCACATAGCGAGCTATTTCTATCTTCATTTTTGTCCACCAAAACCTTTGCTTCAGGTCCTGATACATCTTATTGCTTCCCGGATGAATGGAATACCTCATGGTATGAGCTTCATCCAGGATTTGCTGACGTAGCTCAGGTACCCTTGGAACCACTAACCGGTTCTTGAACCAGATTACTCCCGCATCATCCACCTTTAAGTCTGTGGGTGCTCTATTAGAAATCTTCTCTTTAAGATGTCTCATGCCTTTGTTTTCTTTTTGTGCCTTTATGATTTGAGCCTCGAGATTGAAATCGATCTTTAGATTGGAAAGGCTTCCTTGGGAAATCATTTCTATTCCCAAGTTCTCTAGCTCTTGGCACAAAGTTATATCCCTAGGCGTCACTGTTAAGCAATTACAGTGAGCCTTACGACTGAGGGCATCCGCTACTACATTTGCCTTGCCAGGGTGATAGTGCACCTCAAGGTCGTAGTCTTTAATTAGTTCTAGCCACCTTCGCTGGCGCATGTTAAGCTCGGCTTGAGTAAAGATATACTTCAAGCTTTTGTGATCTGTATATAGATGACATGTGTTTCCCAACAAATAATGACGCCAGATCTTCAATGCATGTACCACGGCGGCTAGTTCGAGATCATGGGTCGGGTAATTCTCTTCATGAGGTTTGAGTTGCCTGGAAGCATATGCAATTACGCGACCCTCCTGCATGAGCACACAGCCTAACCCGATTCCTGATGCGTCACAATATACATCAAAGGGTTTTTCAATATCTGGCTGGGCTAAGACAGGTGCAGTTGTCAACAACCTTTTCAGAGTCTGAAAAGCTTGCTCACATTGGGGTGACCAAACAAATTTTGTTTGACTTTTGAGCAAGGTTGTAATTGGTTTGGCGACTCTGGAAAAGTCCGGGATAAAACGACGGTAATATCCCGCCATGCCCAGAAAACTACGGACCTCATGTACCGTAGTCGGGGGTTTCCAATTCAACACATCTTCTACCTTGCCTGGGTCTACAGCGACTCCTTCCGCTGATAATACATGACCCAGGAAATAGACTTTGTCCAGCCAGAACTCACATTTGCTGAACTTGGCATATAGCTGATGCTCCCTGAGACGGGTCAGCACGATTCTCAAATGTTCAGCATGTTCCTTCTTAGTTTTGGAGTAAATCAAGATGTCATCGATGAAGACGACCACAAATTTGTCTAGTTCTGGCATGAAGACAGAGTTCATCAGGTACATAAAATGGGCCGGTGCGTTGGTCAACCCAAACGACATCACCAAGTATTCATACAGCCCATAACGGGTTGTAAAAGCTGTCTTGGGTACATCTTCCGGCCTAATTTTAATTTGGTGGTACCCTGATCTCAAATCAATTTTTGAGAACACTTTGGCCCCAGCTAGCTGGTCAAACAATAAGTCAATGCGGGGCAAAGGGTACTTGTTCTTAATCGTCACCTCATTTAGAGGACGATAGTCGACACACAGCCTTAATGTCTGATCTTTCTTCTTCACAAACAAGGCTGGGCAACCCCATGGAGAAGAACTGGGCTGAATAAAACCCTTCTGCAACAACTCTTGTAATTGGGCTTTTAATTCGGCCAGCTCTTTCGGTGCCATTCTGTAGGCCCTTCGAGATATTGGGGCCGTTCCTGGTTTCAATTCTATACTGAATTGTACATCCCGGTCCGGAGGCAGACCTGGTAAGTCTTCAGGAAATACATCCGGGAAATCTCGAACTACCGGGATATCTTTAACTTCAGACACATTAGCGGCATGAACTTGCCCAATTGTCCGTTTGGGAGTAACTAATTGGATTAGCAAGTAGGAATTCTCATTGGGCAATGGGATTTTAATAGTTCGGTGCAAAGTGTCTAGCACAACCCCTCGTTGCGCCATCCAGTTCATGCCTAAGATGACATCAGTCTCTTGGTCCTTAAGAACAATCATGCTAGTAGGAAAATTGTGTCCACCAAATTCGATGGGTACTTGGTGAACCATTTCTTTAGACATCAGCCGTCCTCCTGGCGACTGTATATAAAAATGATCTTGCGTTTCCCCAATGGGTATGTCATGCTTTAACACAAAGGTGCGATTGATAAATGTATGAGATGCACCAGAATCAAAGAGCATTAAAGTAGGATGCTTCGCAACAGGAAACGTACCCATCATCACTGGTTCACCCTCTGGAATTGTCTCCACTTCAGTATGGAAGACTTGCCCTGTCTTCTTTACCGGTCTACCTTTCTGTACCTGTTGCCCTTTTTGAACCCCAGTTCTGAACTGACTCGGCTGGGGTTGGCCCATAGGTGGCCTTGGAAAGGTAGGGTTGGTTTGGCGGGGAAAAGGGCACTCTTTAGAGAAATGCCCAGGCTTACCACAATTGAAGCAAGGGTAATTGTGGCTGGGCGGAGCAATAGGGCGAACACCCGGGGCGTTCGGCTGGCGTGGTGCAAAAGCGATGGCAGTAGGTCGAGAGTATACCTGCTGCCCGGGTCTGTACTGTGGAGGGGAGAAAGGACCACGATAAGATGACGGCGCTTGGAAACGTCCGTGGCCCTGTGGATGATAAATGATCCTCTGGCGCTTTTGACCGCGACCAGAGAAAGAAGAGGAAGCAGCCTTCTTCTTGGCTTCCTTATGTTTCCTATTCTTTTCCTCAGAGGCGATGGCAATATTTACCGCCTCATAGAAAGTAGCATTTTGGCAAGTGGTCATCATGGTCTGAAGTTTAGTATTTAGACCACGCATGAAACAGGCTTTCTTCTTTCTGTCAGTGTTCACATGATCCGTGGCATATTGAGAGAGATGATTAAACCTTGCCACGTATTCCATAACACTCTTATCGCCTTGCTGCAAGGCGAGAAACTCTTCGGCCTTCATGGCCATGAGCCCTTCGGGGATGTAGTGGGCGCGAAACGCGTCCCTAAACTCGGTCCAGGTAACTTGGTGTCCGGGAGCTTGAATAGCTAAAAAGTTCTCCCACCAGGCACCTGCAGCTCCCCGAAGCTGCTGAGCTGCAAATAAGGGTTTCTGAGTTTCTGAACACTGAATCAAACTGAACTTATGCTCCATGGTTCGGAGCCAGTCGTCCGCTTCTAAAGGCTCATCGGCCTTAGTGAACACCGGGGGCCTGGTCTCGGTAAAATCCACATACCGAGCCTCTCCATCCCCGTTGCGCGATGCCCTAAAGTTTGGAGCAGGGTGTGGTTGACGCTGTGCTAGCTCGCGCAGCAAGCGAGCATTGTCAGTTGTGGCACTTAACAAGACAGCAATGGCGTCAGCCAAAGAAGGTGGAGCAGGTGGAGGGTTGGGGATATCATCCCCTCCCTGGGATGTCCCAGCCCCATCGGATCCGCGAGTACGCATCGGCATCTGTTACAAGAATCGTAGATACCTGTTATCACGTAAAATTCATAACCCAGAACATATCTTACATTCTTTCATTCACTTATTAAACATTAGTTCGACACACCCAGAGTAAACAGGTTCAACTTCTCAAACCAAAAGAAAACTTATATGACAAACCCGAACCCCACTACGGCAAGCTAAGACCCCTACAACGACGTTGCCCTCGGTTTCACCGAACTAATCGGTGTGGCCAGAACTGTAGCCCGGGTCGTCATTGCCATCATCTTGATTACCCCCTGGGTTGTGGTCATCGGGGTCGGACTCCTCTTCATCACTGAGGCCTGGGTCGGGTTCTCCATCATCTGCCAACTCGCCATCTGTATCCATTTCTCCTTCGCCGGGAGGTGGGTGGAGTTGATGATACAGATCAAATGCAATATCACGATACTGCATAGCCAAGTCATTGACTGTATCCAAGTGATGTGCCAGCTCCAGTTTCTCCAGCTGGAGCTGGTCCTCTCGTTGCCACGCGACATCCCGTTGTGCGGTGACCGTGGCCGCCATCTTCACATACAAATCCTTAAGATACTTTGCCTTGCCCAACTTTGCGTTCATCCTAGTTAGCTCATGCCTATGGGTGCTCCTAGCTTCTTCCTCTCGGGCAATGGCTGCATTCCGCTCCTCCACCATCCGGGACAACATAGCTTCACAATTTTCCGTAGCTTGTTTTTCTTTGGCCAGTTGAGCTTTAAGTTTGCCAATCTCCATAACATTATACATTCTCTCTCTCATCACCTCAGTCAACTCGGCGGACAACCTGTCCACCTCCTGCTGAGGCGGTGAACGGCTACTACTGGCTTGATCACTGCGTGGAGCTAGCTGATGTCGGGGAACTCCTTTTGGACCGGTCCGCTTACGCGGGGTCTGCTTCTGACGAGCCATCCTGTAGAGGGTAAGTTTAGATTAGTAAGAGAGACCTTAAAGGTTAGCAAGAATAGGATTGATTCTATTCACCCAACCCAACAAGGAGGAAGGAACTTAACCAGTTAATACATCATGATGCATGCACGAACTTACGATTCCTACTAACAATTCGTAACATTATTACTTTAAACTTTTACAACATAGGGCAATACTTTATGTTGCTCCTCCATACCACTTCAAAAATTCTAAGAAAGCCTATAGACAGGGGTAGGTTAGGACTAAGCACTTGGACTCAAAATAGGCAGGTTCATAGTATTAGTTCCAAACGAATTTTTGAAGTTTTTCAAAAGGTTCAGCAGTCATCTTAGCAACGAATGCTCTGATACCAGCTGTGGCAGAACCTCCTAAGTGTTTGGGCCCACCGACACCTGCCATTGTCCTAAGGACCTCTGACGGTGATGTCGGGAGTCCTCCCACTTTAGAAGTCCGATGAGCATGCTGGACGCTCATTCCACTGCTACCCGTGGCGTACCAAGCTGGCTCGTCCTGACCACTGGTAATGGTCAAACAACGAGAACTGTTTCTTCTCGCCCTTACAGGATAGCAAGTGGCCACCTTAACACCAGGATCATTCGTTGCGAAGATAAAGCAGTAACTCAACAACACAGACCAAAATAATATTTCAGAGTGAAACAGCGGAAGTATTACATAACTTAATTTACAAAAGGAGTTCTTCCAAATAGTAGAGTGTTATTACAAGCCTGGTCCAGCGGAGCAACTGAAACTTTAATATAGACAGAATAAATTACAGACCCTGCCCATGGGTCACGCTCACTCTTCTTCGTCGTCAACCTCGACGACGGTCACACAACAGGGTCCGAAACAAGTCGGCTCCTGTGCTTCACCTGCAACAGGGGTATTGAAACCCTGAGTACGGGAGTACTCAACAAGACTTATCCGACGGGAAAAGAGGAGAATTTAGGGATGCAGGCTTAGGGTAGACAAGGGGTGGCTGGGCAAGGAGCCAAAGTGTTTTGCGTAAAAGCTTACTAGTAGTGCATCCTTATTTTCAAGTTTTACTCTGAACTCCTCCCTCGCAGAGGCAGAGGAATTCGAGGATAGTCTAACTGGTTGTATCCCACAGACGAATCCGTGAGTTCCTAGTCCTATCATTAAGTATTATTTATTGATGGCCATAGCTTCATGTCGCTATGAGTCCGGGAATTGGGATCCGAACCTCATGAGACATTTTCCTTTTTCTCATTTTATCACTTAGTTGCATATTTAGCTACGAAGAGGGTCGAAGGAATTGAGTCTCCCAATCGGGGAGCAACGACGATTCGAATCGCTTAGCAATCCAGCTGGAGTTCCTAACCACCCGACATATGTAGAACTAAATCTTGCATATGTCAACCCAAATCAAGCTCTCCCCAAATTTGACCAGGTTCGCGGCACCCGAGAGCACAGTACTCCACCATCCTACAGCCGATCTAGATGTTTTCCGGTCATCTCAGATCCGTAAGGTGGGTACACACTACTCTCGCCATCTTTCCACTCCCAGTGCGCGAGTAGCTGTTCGCGTCGAGGGATCACAAGACCGGGCTTACCGAAGGCAAGTGGCTAGTACTATAAATTCTCAACCCAGCAGGCCATCAACGGACCGGTCCTTAATCGACACAGTCGGAGACACTACTTTAAGACTCCATTCTTAGAGCAAGTCCACCGACCGGTCTCAAATTGAAACATCATTGATCATAAGTGTATCCCACAACAACCCTTCAAACTTTCTTGTTTGAAAACCTATCTAGTAGCAGGGCTAAGCATCGCTACGTAGTTTTAAAATAAACAGGTGTCAAGGACAGGATAACAGATATCAAGGTAGTAAATGCAGCAAGTAGGTTAACCCAATTCTTAACTACATAATGCAGCATTTTCGATTTACAAGTGATAAAAGATTCAAAACATTCAAGGAGGGGTTAATGCATCCGGGGCTTGCCTTGGTTGCAGGGCAGAGAGGGACCCTCGGAGACTTCCCAAGTCTCGGATCCGACTTCCTCGAACGGAGCACCGACCTCGGGGTTCGGTTCAACGGGCGCTCCTTCGGTCACGTGCACTATACGCAAAATGATGAATGCTCATGATATGCGTATGACAATTATGCAAGAAGGGCCAAATCAAGTACAATTTGTCTTCCCAATGCAATATAGAATAATCAATAAATAAAGTTGTTTAATAACCTATTGTTTTTACCCAAGAGGTTGCATCTGTAAAATAAAATCTCTTTTAATTCATAATTAACCTAAATTAACTAATTATTAATCTTATTTACCTTAATTAATTCTTAATTAATTACTAATGACAATAATTAAGCATTAAGGTCAAACAATAATTAAATGCCAAAGGTCATTAAGGTCAATGACCTCAGGTCATCACATAATCCCAAAATCATTCAACCTTAATCATGAGAACTTAATTAATTATTGATTAATGGTTTTGGAATTATTATTTAAGTATTAAATAAGGGTTTATTAGTATTCTAATCTAACAATACCCAAATGCCACCAAATTTTGTGTGGAGCCAGGGAATAATATTTAGAGGCTCCCCACAATTTTTGGTGATTTTTGAACATACAAATAAATTATTAAAAATCATACAAGTTTTATTTGCTAATTAAAAGGGCCAATTTTTGTATCCTTGCAAACTATTAGAAAGCAGAACCTAGTATTTTTCTTGGATCCTACATATTTCAGAGAGTTTATACAAAAATTCTCATTATTTTTGGATCAGCACAGAATTCACCATTCAAATTCAAACATTAAGCACTTTTAAACAAAAAGAAAAAGAAAAGGGCACTGTGCCACGCTGGCGGCCCGCTGGGATCCGGCCCAAGTCGGCCCGAGAGTGCTCTCCCGCGCGGACCGCGCGCGCTCTCTCTCACGCGGCCACTGACGGGCGGGTCCCGCCCGTCAGAGGCGTCTTCAACCTCCCACCACCGCTCCGGTGAGCTCCGGCTCCGCGCCGGTGAGCTCCCGGCCTGCGCGGCGGGGTGGGTTAGCATCTCCAGCGTCTCACGCAACCTCTAGGACACACGAGACCACCTCTACTCCCTCCTACCCTCCCTGTCCACGCTCATGGCGGATGGCCGTCGCGGCCGAGCCAACGCCGGCCGCTTCAGGCGAGTAGAGCGTGAAGTAAGCGGCGCAACAGCACCAGAAGCTCACCGTGACTTCAACGAAGCAAGAAACAGCAGCGGGGAGGCGCGGGGTGAAGCTGGCCACGGTGACGTGCTTGCGGTGGCGCTCGGCCGGAGTTGGGGGAGAAACGGCTCGGGTGGAAGCTACGGTAGGATAGAGCGTGTGTTTGGGGGCGCAATCGGTGGCGGGGCTCACGGCGGAGCTGCTGGGGTGCTCAGGTGGCTTGAAACGGCAGCGAGTGAGGCGAATTGGAGAGGCGCAGGGAGCTCGTCGGCGTCGGGGTTCAAGAAAAGGAAGAGGGGACTCTGGCCACTCGGGGCTTTATCCCCACAACGGAAGGCGGTTCGCGGATGAGGACGTCCACGCGAAGCACAGCAGCAAGCAGCTGCGTGGCCAGCTGCGTGGCGGCGCGCGCGGAGGCGGCTCTGCCCCGGCGGCAGAGCACCCCCCCTGCCGATCACTGTAGCCGGCCTCATCCACTCAGTTTGTCTTTTTGTGAAATCCGACCAAAATTTGAACTAAAGACAAATTTCCACCAAAACAAAAGTTGTGCCAAATTTTGCAAGCTACAAATCATATTTAGGTGTCCCAAGCTGATTCTCACTGGAAATAGGTTAATTTTGCCAGACAGTTTGAAAATCAAACTCAAACCAAAGAAATTCCAAATTTTTGAATTGGGGCAAAACAGAATTTCCAAAATTACTTTTGATTTTGTATAATAACTTGAAAAACTCCCAACATGAAAGTTGCTCAAATTTTTGTGCTCTACAACTTTCATGTTGACCACTTTTCAAAATTCCAAATGGATTTTGAATTGGGCTTTTAAGTTGGAAAAGGGGACACTTTCTGGAAATCTGTATTTTCAAAATTACTTTGAATTTTGTGTTGAAACTTCAAAAACTCAAAACACCAAAGTTGTACATCTTGCCAAGAGCTACAACTTTGCTTTTGAACTCAACCTCAAATTTTGCTTAGTTTTTGACTTAAGCAAAAGGGGACAAATCTAGGATCCAGAAATCAGGGTTTTCCCCCCCCATTTTCTCGGAAATCTTTTACCCTAGGGTTTTAGCAACCACACAAGCAACAACACACCACAGAAGCACACTCTACTTCCCTAAGCTCAAGCAATCAAAGTAAACTTATTTTAAGTTGATGCATACTACTGTGCTTTAACAATTATGGTTTGCAATGCTTATGATGACATGATCCGTTTTTAGTAACCGTAACATCAGGGATGTTACACTTTATGTATCTGATGAATTCAGTCTTAATGCCAGAATTGGATAAGTTTGTTGTGGTGTTTATCGATGATATTCTGGTATATTCAGAAAATGAGCAAGATCACGCCGAGCATCTGAGAATCGTGCTGACACGGTTACGAGAGCATCAGTTATATGCCAAGTTCAGCAAGTGTGAGTTCTGGTTAAAGAAAGTTCCTTTCCTCGGGCACATTCTGTCTGAAGAAGGAATTGCTGTGGATCCATCAAAAGTGCAGGAAGTCATGGACTGGAAGGCACCAACTTCGGTCTCGGAAGTTAGAAGTTTTCTTGGTCTGGCCGGGTATTATCGTCGTTTCATACCTGACTTCTCCAAGATTGCTAAGCCAATGACAAGTTTGCTACAAAAGGATCATAGGTTCGTCTGGATGGAGGGGTGTGAGTTAGCCTTCCGCACCTTGCGAAAATTGCTAACCACTGCTCCCGTTCTGGCACAACCTGATATAGAGAAACCTTTTGATGTGTTTTGTGACGCCTCGAAGAGTGGCCTGGGGTGTGTGTTGATGCAAGATGGCAGGGTGATAGCTTATGCCTCCCGACAGTTGAGAAAGCATGAAGTCAACTATCCAACGCACGACCTTGAGTTAGCAGCAGTAGTACATGCTTTGAAGATCTGGAGACATTATCTGCTAGGAAATAAGTGTCACATTTATACCGATCATAAGAGCTTGAAGTACATCTTCACGCAGTCCGAGCTGAATATGAGGCAACGACGGTGGTTAGAGCTAATCAAGGACTATGACCTGGAAGTTCACTATCATCCAGGCAAGGCTAATGTAGTAGCAGATGCTCTAAGTCGTAAACCACACTGTCAAGTGGTTCAACCGTTGTTTGAAGATGGGTTCAATCTTATGCATCCTGAGGTCTTATGTCATATACAACTCAGTTGTTCACTCGAGAGTCAAGTCATCGAAGGTCAGAAAACAGACAAGGGTATTTTCCACATCAAAGAGAAGATCAAAGATGACCCAAAGACTGAGTTTCGGGTTGATGAGAAGGGGGTACTGTGGTTCCAGCAGCGGTTAGTGGTCCCGAAAGATCGGGAGTTGAAGAATCGCATCATGGATGAAGCCCATCTCTCTAAGCTTTCTATTCATCCTGGCAGCAGCAAAATGTATCAAGATCTAAGGCCCCACTTTTGGTGGACCAAGATGAAGAAAGAAATAGCAGCTTATGTGGCCCGTTGTGACACGTGTTGCAGAGTTAAGGCCATCCATATGAAACCTGCAGGTCTGTTGCAACCGTTATCAGTTCCGGAGTGGAAATGGGAAGAGGTCAGTATGGACTTTATCACGGGTTTACCAACCACAAGGAAGGGGAATGACTCGATTTGGGTAATCATAGATCGATTGACCAAATCGGCCCATTTCATCCCTGTGAAGACTCGTTACCGACCTCCTGAGTATGCCGATATATATATGGCTGAGATCGTCAAATTGCATGGTATTCCCAAAACTATCATATCGGATAGAGGACCGCAGTTCACTGCTCACTTCTGGGAGCGCATGCATAAGAGCTTGGGGACCAGTCTGATAAGAAGCACGGCGTATCATCCCCAGACTTCAGGTCAAACCGAGAGGCTAAATCAAGTGTTAGAAGATATGTTGAGAGCCTGTGTGCTATCATCCAAGGGATCATGGGAATCGTGGTTACCTTTGGCTGAATTCTCCTACAATAATAGTTATCAAGAGAGCATCAAGATGGCCCCGTTTGAAGCTTTGTATGGTCGAAGATGTCGAACTCCGTTAAACTGGGTTGAACCTGGTGAAAGAAGATACTATGGTATCGACTTTGTGAATGATGCCGAGAAAAAGGTGCAGATTATACAGCAACATATGCAAGCAGCGCAATCACGACAGAAGAGTTATGCTGATAAGAGAAGAAGGCCACTTGAATTCAACATAGGTGACTATGTGTACCTCAAGGTTACGCCAATGAAGAAAGTTCAACGTTTCCGAGTTCGAAGCAAGCTTGCACCCAGATATGTGGGACCGTACCAAGTGCTAGAGAGGAAAGGCCCAGTGGCCTATAAGATTCAGTTACCTGAAGAGATGAGCTCGATCTTTCCGGTCTTCCATGTGTCGCAACTATGGAAATGTTTGAAAGTGCCTGAGCAAAGAATTGAACCCCGAGGGATCAAAATAAAAGCAGACTTAGAGTATAAAGAGCAGCCAGTGGGAATCGTGGATACCAAGGAGCGAGTAACCCGAAACAGAATTGTCAGAACATATAAGGTGGTGTGGAGTCATCATGACGATAGGGATGCCACCTGGGAAACAGAGGATTACTTAAAAACAGTTTACCCAAAGTTTCATAAGAAATGGTTAGTAACCCAAAATCTCGGGACGAGATTTCCCTAAGGGGGGAAGGGCTGTAACACCCTAGGTGTTAAGCATGCACTTAGTCTCACCAAAGCCATGCATAAGCATTCCATCAAGCATAAGCATCATGAGCATGACACTCTTGTCAAATTATGATTTGATGTGCTTCACTTCATGAGTTTAAATATGTTAAAAATATGATACTTGTTTCTAAAATAGTGAAATATTCAAATTAGGTTGCTTTAGGTGTAAGAAGAATTAAGAATATTTTTGTGCAATTTTTGGAGCTATGGAAATTGAGAAATGGAATTTATACAAAAATATCCAAAAAGAATTTATTTAAAACCTAGAACTGAGTTTAACTTGTAATTCAAATTCTGTTTGGAATTTGGTCTTGCTTGTTAAAGCAAAGTGGTAGAGTTTTTGTTTTGGAACAACTTTGTTTTTGGGAACAAGAGGTGAAAATGATTTTAAATTGGTCCAAATGAATTTAGAAAGAATTTGGAGAAAAGAAATTTCAAAAAAAAGGGAAAGGGGGCAGGCGCTGCTGGGCCGACCCGCCTCCCTTCTGGCCCAGCTGGGCAGCGCGGCCCGCTCCCCCTCCCCTCTCTCCCGCGCGCGCGGCGCCCGCCTTGCTCCACCCGGCGCCGGCCACGTGGCGGCCGTACGCCGGCGTTGGACGCGCCGCGGCCGGCCTCCAACCCCCCCTGGTCGGGACGCCGGCGCAGGCTCCCAGGCCACTCCCTCCATCCTGTCTCCCCGCGCCCTCCTTCTCCTTCCTCCTCCGCTCGAACCGCGCCGCAGCAGCCGCTCCTCCGCGCGCCATTGCCGGAGAGAGCTCCGCCGCTCGTCGCCGGCCACACCAGAGCATCAAGCTCGACGCCGAGAGCACCAGGGCACTCGCCGTCGCTAGGGTAAGCTCGTGCGAACGTTCTACCGAGGTGAGAGTCCGTCGAGCGCCATGAATCGCTCGCCGGAGTTACCCCGAGCTCGCCGGAGTACTCCGCCGCGGCGGATCTAGCGTTTCCCTGCGTCTTTTCGCTCGTTCTCTGTTGCGCTAGGTCGGTAGGAAGGTGAGGAAGCTCGGAGAGGCGTTTGCGCACGCTCTACCGCGCCGGAGCAGCCTGGCCACGGCGAGCAGCGCCGCCGTGCCGCCATGCATGCTCGCCGGAGGTGTTCCGGCCGTCCTCTGGTCGATCCAAGGGTACCGCTGGGTGCGTCTCGCTGCGGGGAGCACGTTGGTGCTCACCCCGTGGCCGGAGACCTCACCGCCGGCGAGATCCGCTCGTCGGAGGTGAGCTCCCTCTCGGTTTCGCTGACTGGTGGGGTCGGGGACCCACTGTCAGTCGCAGGGGTACCGCGGTGGGTGTAGATCTAGGTGAGCGTAGCGTTTTTCGTCGGTTTTCTTGAAAAAGTGTTTTCCAGAAATTGATTTAAAGTTTGTAAAATCTATATCTTGAGTTCTACAGCTCCAAATTGAATGAAATAAATTTTGGTGTGCTCTATATTTCTAGATCTACAGTTTGATGTAATTGCATGTCATGTTGGAGCAACTTTTCTGTGTAAATATATTTTATCCATGATTTTGTTAAACTTGGAAAATGCATAGTAAATGAAATATGGCTCAGAAAAATGTGAAACTTGTTTGCTGGCTCTGCATGTGTGTTTACTCACTAAGAAAATATTGTTACATATTATTTGGTGTATAAATGAATTTATGGTAATTTAAATGCTTGCATGGCAGTGCTTTATGATTTTTAATAATTAAATGGTTCATGCAATAAATCTGGAAAACTTTGTGGGTATTTCTTATGATATTAGATAAATTGTAAAAATATGAAATCTGTTGTTTGACACTTATATCACAGTAGGGTGATTATACTTGCCTTATTCATTAATCTTGTGATTTTTGTGGCTCAAAATAAGTAACCAACAAATTATGAAAAATTTACAGTAGACTTTATGATTAGCTAGTAGTCTCCTGTAATTTTTCTGGAATTTATTGATGAACAGAATTGCATGTCATTTTAATGGGCTTAGAAATGAATCAAGAAAACTATGAATGGTTGTATATATAGGTTGAATGGACTAAGTTGGGTTTGGTGTATCTTTGAAGCATCATGTAGGTTGCTGATTTCATTTGAAAAATAATTATAGAAGAGAATGTAATAGATGTTTGATTCAAATGTTTATTCTTGGATGATGTTGACTACCTTGTAATAAGCATGACCAAGTGCATTACCTATGCATCATAACATGACTCCTTTGGTACTCCCTCATGTAAGCATCCACTCGGGCATCTCGCACTCCCCTCATGAGCATGTATGCATCATACAGGCTCGCAGGAGAACGAGGTGGGAACCGAGGAACCCGAGGAGCTTCAGGAGCAGGAACCTCCGGAAGCACAGGAACCCGGAGAGGAATTGCAGGAGTGTCCGGATCACCGACCCAGCACGTTTGAGAAAGGCAAGCCCCGGAGCATTCTAAGTCTCCCTATTCTCGCTAACTTATATAAAGTGTTATACCTGTTCTACTGTATTGCATATTAAGTGATAGGAGTTGCCTGATACCGTTGCTGCATATGTACTCCTTGTTATCCCTGCTCGTTTATCTACCTTGTCCTATGTAGACAGGCGCGGAGTCTATGCTTAGCTTGCTTAGTCCGGTAGAAGTCGGGTGATGTCCTGTCACCTGCGAGATATAGGTGGATACCTGCTTGTTTAAGCAGTGGTTGCTTGGGGAAAGAAATAACCAAGTGTGGAATGTAATTGGAGACCGGGCAGGGTCTTATGGTGGGTTAACCATGGTGCCCCTGCCTGTGTC
Organism: Sorghum bicolor; assembly: GCF_000003195.3. Classification (NCBI taxonomy): domain Eukaryota; kingdom Viridiplantae; phylum Streptophyta; class Magnoliopsida; order Poales; family Poaceae; genus Sorghum; species Sorghum bicolor. The sequence continues at coordinate 37,446,624 of NC_012870.2, read as the reverse complement.
GATTAAGGACCGATCGTTGACGGCCCTCTTGTCATGTTGAACGCATGCCCCACACTTAGCTGGAAGGATAAGTCGTTCCGACCGCGAAGCCTGAACACTATCCGGGCCGGGAATCGAGCCGCCATGCGCTGTATTGGTGGTGGTTGAGGAGAACGACGAGGGCGCGGCGCGCAACCTTGGTATACCTTGGATACCTCGGTCGCCGGAACGGTCCTCGGGTACTGGCGGTGCCTGCCGAACCCGCGAATTGGTCCTGGATAGTGTAATACGGTGATCTGTAGCTCACTTGATCAGTGAGTGTGGTTTGTGTGGGGAATACCTCGCCAGCTGGTTAGAAATCGATTCGAATCGCCATCGCTCCTGGATAGTGAGCACTTGACATGAGCCCTGTCCTCGTAGTAAGGACTATGGAATACTTGGGTTATAATGAAACGGGTTTATGACTGCTGTGATGAGGTACTATCATAGTCTCATACTTGCTTGTAATAGCACAGGAGCAAACCTAGGTAATAGATAATGATACTTTCAACTTGAGCAGATTTAAAGAAGAAAAGATTTATGTAGGTTGGGTAATAAAACCTTGCGGTCTTTGCAAAATGGTTGTCAGCTACCCCACTAAATAGCCTTCATGATCCTTGTATGAGTCTTTATTTTAAGTCTATGATGGGTAAGTCTAGCTGAGTACCTTCTTGTACTCAGGGTTCTATTCCCATGTTGTTTTGCAGATGGTCAAATGTACTATGGTTATTGCATCCTCTGTCTGTACCCAGCTATGGGTGATGACTAGACCAAGGGCGATGGTCACTCCGTCTCTTCTTTTGCTTTTGTGGGAATGACCGAACTATGGCACTGTATCAGACTTATTGTGTGTGTTGTAATTTCAAACTATGAAGCTTCCGCTACTTGAAGAACTTGGTTTGTAACAACTTTAAGCACTCCGATGTATTTTATGAATGTTGTAATCTGGTTGTGCTTGTGGATGGCGACCGCTAAACTTATTACGATCTTGGCTGTATATGTGATGTGTGGTTTGAAATCCTTCGAGATTTCACGGACTACCGGGATTATATGGGCTTAAGCTTGATAGTTCGACTATGCAAATGGTCACTATTAGGCTTAATCTCTTATAATTTGGTCGGTTCTGTTACAGAAATCTAGACAAAAGTTGGCTCGTAAAACTCCCCATTCACCTCGTTGTTGACTTACCTTCTGACTGTACCATTGTCTAGCTGCTCCCCTTAAAGAAAAAGGAAAAAGCTTCCAATGTAAAGTTTTATCAGAAATGCCCTCAATGCGAAGACAATCACATGTTTGCTCAAAATCTCTAATATGAAGGTAAGGGTTTTCGTCTTCCTTTCCTGAAAAAGATAGGTTTTGAATCATGGCAATCAACCTAGAACTTAACTTATACTGGAATGTTTGGATAGGTTGTGATGATTACCATGGTAAAAGTTTAGTTGCTGAAGGGATTGCAGATTCATGGATCGATTTAGAATTTTGGTTTTCCATAAGGTAAGAATAAAGAAAATAAGCAAAGAATATAAAAGATAAGAAAAGATAAAAGTATAGATACAAGCTAGTAGTAAGACTCAAGGTTATCTCAGCAAACCTTGTTTCTCCTAGGCAACGGCTCCAGAAATGCTTGTTGATATTTGGGAACACAATAAGGAATTGATCCGCAAGCGCACGGATATCGGTGAGCACTTCACATGGGAGGTTATCCAGAGTATCGTATTTATTTTTTTACCACTAGGATAAAGAGTGCATCTGACTAACCGGTCTGTTACTACTAACCCTTTAGGCACAAAGAATGTCTTTCGATGTGAGTGATAAATAGAGAAGACTGCAACCGTAGTCTCCTTCTAACCTTGGTAAGGATGATCTACTGTTCTATTGGGGAGGCTAACGGAATCTAGACACCACAAAGGATGTTCAACCTGCACCTATAAACCCTATCCTTCCTGCTAACGAGATATGGTCTGCAAAGGTAACTCGGAATTGTCACGTTCCTCGCTACTACCACAGTCTAGCTTGTCAGGGAATATCTATGAGTACCCTAGCCTAAACACCACATATACGCCAACAATGATTACTCTAAACTCTACGCGAAGAGATTAAAGTAAACTCATAAACCAGAAGAACAATAAAACAATAACTTACTAGAATTTAGAAGTCAAAATACTGAAGAATCCTAGGAGCAAGCTTCGGGTTAGGAGAACTTGATCCCGCAGGTACAAGCTTGGAGTAGACACCGACAGGCCGGGCTTCATCCAATCTACACCTCCACTCTATCTCTCTCAATCTAGTAGAAACTAGAAGATCTATTTCTACTTTACATTGGTTGCTAAGCCTAAAAAGAAATATTAATTAGAGAAGAGGTTTTCCTTCGAGGGCGCCCCTCAATCTCTATGATAACTTCTTCATGTCTTCTCCAGGGGCCAGGGGGGTCTCCTTATATAGTCCTCCTCCTCTATGCGTTTTTGGGTCGGTAGGCGAGGTGGTACTATGTTATTCTGGATCCAATAGGTCGGTGGAACATCGTGTGCGAAGAGAGTCCTGAATGGCTTCCAGCAGGGGGCGGGCGCCCAGGTCACCAGGGCGAGCGCCCTGGGCCTAGCCCCTTTTGGCCCCTGCTTTCTTCCCGTGGCTTCTGGAGTCTTCTAGATGGTAGAAAATCACGCGGTGCGTTGATATCTCTATGTAATCCCGACATGTGGGCCTTTCTTCCTTATTTCCTGATAACCCCCTGCAGAAACAGATAACCAACAAAACTCGTATAATTCAGTCAGATCAAACCCTAATTCTAGGTGTTGTTTGCATATTCGTCCTTTCTCTTGTTTATTTGATAATTAAAGTTGGTACTTAAGAACCGTCAACAGGGGTCTCGACGTACTCTCGATAGAGCGAGCGTCATTTACCCCAGATTGAGCTCCTAGCGGGTGATCCAAGTGAGAACCTGTACCCCTTTCGAGGGGGTCAGCTGCAGCCCGGAGGCGTTCTCATAAAGCGGGGTCGACGTGGTTGGGGATGCTTGTCTCGTTCGATAGAGTCCAGTGGCTCGATGCCTCCCGTCGGGGGATTCCTCTCGACCATCTCGACCCTACCTTGGACATCCCCAGCGAGTTCTCGAGGCGGGCCTCGATTTTCGACCACTCGCCGGGCATCCCTGACTCTGGTGCTCGAGATCGGCTGTCGAACCCTTTCAGCGGGTCAGCCTGCGACCTCTCGAGACTTTCATGGGTACGTACCTTGGCTTACAAGGGAAGGAAGAGGCCGTGGCAGTTCACCTTTCTGCCCGTTGGGCGCACCTTTTTAGGCAAGAGCCGTTGCGACACTGTATCAGCACAGAATTCGTAGTGTCCCGTCTGTGAGGAGGAAAAAGACCGTTAGGCGGCGCATTCATGGGGGGAGTTACCATGTTTATCGGATCTGTCCGTTGGTGGATCGCTGCCTATAAATATCCCGTGGCCTGGTTGCCGTTCTCCCTTCCGCCTTCTGCCTCCATTCTTGCCTTAGCTCCCTTGCCATCTCACGCGCACGCGCACCCTCGAGTAGTAACGAATCCGCCTTTCTTCCACCCAAAGATGCCTATGAGACTCGTCGCCGCCGACAACTGGCGCCCGTCGTCGATAACGGAGCACCGGCTGCTGGAGCTCGAGAGGGAGGGGCTTCTGCGCCCCCGCCCTTCATCGTCGCGGCCGGAGTGGAATGCGCCGGCGGTGGACCATCGGGAGCCCAGGCCGCCCACGGGCTATGTGGTCTCCTTCGCCAAATTCCACCGCCACGGCCTGGGCGCTCCTCCGAGTCGCTTCATGCGGGCGCTCTGCCACCATTACGGGGTGGAGCTCCAGCACTTCTCCCTAAATACCATCACCGTCGCAGCGGTCTTTGCCACGGTGTATGAGGGCTATTTGGGGATGATGCCCCACTAGGACCTGTGGCTCCACCTCTACAGGGGCGAGCTCTTCAACGCCCCCACTGGGACCACAGGCGTGAGGAAACCCGTACGGGCTGGGTGCCTCAATCTGGTGTTGAAGACCGGCAAGACGGAGAGGCCGCACGAGTACATCCCAGTGGGATTGTCATCGAATCATGCTGGATGGGACTCCCAGTGGTTCTACTTGCGGAACGACGATGGCCTCCTTCCTGCCTACACCGGCTGCCTGATCACGGAGCGCCTAGAGAACTAGACGTACGGCGTCGTCCAAGTTCACCAGTCACGGCTCGACCCCCTCCTCGACGCCTTGAAGAAATTACGCGTGGAAGGCCTGACCGCCGCTCTCGTCCTCTCGGCCATCCATCATCGGAGGGTTCTCCCGTTGATGTCTCGGCCGCTGAGGATGGACGAGATGGGTCTCGGCATTTCGTCCTGGGACCTCGAGGCGTGCCGGATGTCCAACGAGGCTCCAGCGGACGATGAGGTCGCGGCCCAGGTCAGGGCGGCTGTCGTTGGTGATGAAACGACCTGAATTTTCCACGAAGGGAAAATCCACATAGTCGAAGTGTAAAATGACCATTTGAATCAAATTACCCAATTCCAGTTGATAATCATCATCCTTACATCGTACAAAAGCATTATAAATAGAGAGTATTACTTTATTACATTGCCACATGGTAGAAACAAAAGAACTAAACTATCAACCGGAACAGCTCGATAGATGCGGAGGGTTGAAACTCCATCGACTTGAGCAAAGGCACGAATCCCCTAGTGGCTATATCCCTCGGAATCATAAGAACCTGTATGCCTAAGTATCATTACGATTTGTACTGGCCACTCCCACCCTATGCGCTTGCTTTGTGGAATTGGATGCAATAAAGGTAAATTGAAAAAGGCCTAAATGGGGCTCTAGTTGTCCTATGCAATAGTAATCAAGTTTTTAATATAGTAATAGTCAAGTTTTAACACAACCTAATCCCATACACCATCCATCACCTTCCATTCTATACCATCCCGAACCATCCCATTTCCACCACCATCACCATTACCAACATAAACCACACTCAGGTCGACATGCCAACTCCCACTCGGCGTGTCTCAGCGGCCCACAGCCCTCAACCTATAGCTCTCGGCCGGAAGTACCTCTCGGGGAAGATAGAACACTCCACTCTCTAGTCTAGAGAAGCAGAAAATAGGAAAGGTCCATAGCCGAAAAGACGGCATATGTATCGATCAATCAACCATACACTCTACAGAGGTTTTACTATTTCACAAGATAGCCGTCATCGATGCTTGCAATCATCTAGGCAGATTCCGAGCGCCTGCCGGCCTAGGACAATGCCACTCTACCTCTCAACCCTAAAACACCCCACCTAGAGTGGCTGAAACTGTGAAGTCATGTCCCCAGTCCTGAATAGGGAGCCATGATCGTCTCGGGAGGGTGTGAGACCAACCTGACCGTACCTCCCTAACACATCCTCGCCTAGTAGTAGTGGCATCACCCTACCCGGTGGTTCGGCCGTCTCCCCCCATGGAAAGCGAGTGGAAAGTAAGGATTCCTATGATCCAGTTACTAGAACTGTCAGTCCTTAAGTATGACCAAACTGGAATATCTTCATCAGGGTTTCCATTTAACGTGCCACCACAGCACCTCCACCCCTGAAGCTCCTCCCGTCGGAGACTTACACCGGGTACACCTCACACACATCTCCACCGCATAATTACCCACCACAGGTATATCCAACAGGAATGTCCAGTTCATTCCACGGCACGACTCGCCCCACCGGCTCGTCGTAGATCCCAGTCTGGTTGACTCAACCCTCACCCTTCACACACCCAAGACACACGCCAAGACACCACATGTCCTCACCATAATCCCCAGATCCAGCATGATCACCAGGTTCGGCTTCCCAAGCCAACCATCCCCTTAGTTTCACCATCGGCATCACATCATTGATATAAAGCCGAGAATATAAATATAGTGGAAATATAATAAATGCGCGTGTCTAATCTATCAACAGGTGAGCAGGGTGATAGGTAAAACAAGGCAGGGTATAAGAATAGTAAATCTACTATGCAACCCTATAGCAGCAATTATAACAACAGAAATATAAAGCACTAGCAATTCTATTATTTGCAATGCGTAATGGGATCTACGAAAATGGGTGGGATGTGGCACCTACGGAGTAGTCATCGCCTAACTCCTCCCGATATTCCCGATCCTCATCAGTCCGATCGTCCTCCGGCTCTGCACGTATATTATTGGTCGCGGAAGCGACCCCAATAGATAAGCACAAAGAACGAATAACAACGAAAAGATCCAAATGCACACAAGAAATATATCATCAAGTACAAATTTATTTTATATAAATTTTGATATTTATTGTGTGATTTTTGGTGTTCGTATAAATGAGATATGAATTTTCAAAGTTTTAATTCAAAAGAAAAACAGTTTTCATTCCTACTAACGTGCATGGGCCGAAATGGGACAAGGCCCGCTTGGCCACTCTGCCCCCCCGGCCAGCGCGGCGGGCGAGGCGAGCGAACGGCGGTGTCCGGCGAGCGCGGAGTGGCGCGGCGGTGCGTGGCGCGCGCGGGGCGCGCATGGCGTGCGCGGGGACGTAGCGTGCGGAGCACGGCTGGGTTCGAGCTGGCGGGGAGCGACTGCGTGCGGCAGCGTGCGACGGCGCAGCGGCGGTGCGCATCGTGCGGCTGGGCGCGAGCAGCACGGCGGCAGTCGGAGAGGAGGGGGAAGAGAAGAGTGCGAGCGGCTCACCAACGGATGCAGCGCCGTCGTCGGGGGCCGCCGCGGGGCAGCGTGCGCGCCGGAGCGAGCGCGGGCGGGTGCATCTCGGCGCGTGGCGACGGCGCGGCGTCGCGGCGGACGCGGCGACGTGTGGTGGTGGCGCGATGTGTCACGGCGGGGTGGTGGCGCAGGTGCGAGGTGCGGCGTCGTGGGGCAAGGAGGAGTGGGGTCGTGGGAGCCCTTTTTATGGCGGCGCAGAAAGCGAGGCGCGGTGGCGGTTGGGCCGTGCGGGACTCGGTCCGCGACGGCGCGTGGAGCGTGGGTGAGAGGAGGCTCGGTCGCGCGTGCGCGGTCACGGCGCGCGCGGAGAGCGGCTCACGCGGAGGACGGCCCGCGTCGCGGCTGCCGAGCGCGTCGTGCGCGCGGGCGTAGCGCTGAGCGCCGACGGTGATGCGCGACGTGCGGGCGTGCTGCGTCGCGCGGACGCCCGGGTCGTGCGAGGGCACGGCGCAGGGCGGAGCGGCGTGCGTGGGGTCTCCGGGTCGCCCCGTGTGGTGCGCGCGGCGTGCGCTTGTGTGGCTGCGCGCGGCGCTCGGCGGCATGGCACGGCGCCTGGGCGGCTACGCGTGCACGGACTCGGTCAGGCGTGAGGCGTCGTGCGCTTGGCGCGGAGGCGGAGCCAGGTCGCGCGTGCGCGTGTCGTGCGTGGCTGGGCGGCTCGGTTGGCCGGAGGAGAAGGTGGAGCTGACAGGTGGGGCCGGCGGAGCAGTGAGAGAGGGGAGAGGGAGAGGGAGTGGGCCGGCGCTGGGCGGCTAGGCTGCGGAGCTGGCCGGCCCAAGAGGGGAGTGAGGGGGGAAAAGGAGAGGCCCGAGCTGGGCTGGACCAGGATGGAAAACAGGCCGGGTTTCTTTCCCAATTCTATTATTATCTTTTCCTCTTTTCTTTTGCTATCCTTTTATTCCTTTTTATTTTATTTTCCTTTTCCTCTCCTACCTAATTAAGTTTAGGTATGTATTTAGGAATCATTTCAGATCTAATACTTATTCACTTATTATTACTCTTTCATTATTACTCCTATTTGTCCTTTTTACTTAATCACACTTTAGGTAGGTTTAACATTTTGGTGTTATTTATATCTACTATTAAACCGTGTGTCATTATATTAAACAATTAGTTGTTTAAGCAATTTAATAATAACTAAACAACAATACAAAGTCCAAATAAAACTCCAAATCACCAAGTGAATTGCAATGCAATAAATTAAATATGCTTGCAAAATGATCCCTAGGGTTAGCAATAAAATTAATTAAGAAGGGATGACATGCTTTATGGGTGGGTTTACTACATGGCACTCATCATCACATCGGATATTTTTGGAAAAATTTTGTAGTTGGGATTTTTGTGTTGGGTAGATTTTAGGGTTATTACAGTACTACCCCCTTATCAGGATCTCGTCCCTGAGATCAATGAGTAACTTACCCGTCAAAGAGGTATGGATATTGTAGGCGAAGGTCAGACTCTCGCTCCCATGTCGCTTCGTGTTCGGTGTGATTACTCCATTGCACTTTGCACATTGGGATAGTCTTGCTTCGGGTTTCTTTAGTGTCATGGCCCAGAATCTTGATGGGATGCTCCTTGTATTCCAGCGTATGCTGGATATCAAGCGCATCTATAGGTACTTCTTCATCTTCGGGCACCCTCAAACATTTGCGGAGTTGCGACACATGGAACACGGGATGTACCCCAGTCAACTCTGGTGGTAGCTCAAGCTTGTAGGCAAGCTTCCCAATTTTTCTGCAAATTCTGTATGGGCCAACATATCTCGGAGCAAGCTTTCCCTTCACGTGAATTCTGACAGAGCCACAGAGTGGGGACACCTTGAGATAGACATAGTCCCCGACTATGAATTCGAGGTCTCTACGCCTCTTGTCCGCATAGCTCTTATATCGGCTCTGAGCGATCTTCAAATTTTCCCTCACCTGAGCAACTCCTTCCTCAGCTTCCTTGATCTTGGCGGGGCCAAAGATTGCCCTCTCGCCAGGGTGGTCCCACATCAGCGGGGTTCTGCACTTTCGACCATATAGAGCTTCGAAAGGTGACATGTTGATGCTCGCCTAGTAGCTGTTGTTGTATAAGAATTCGGCATAAGGCAAACACTTCTCCCAATCTGTGCCATATTTCAGAACACTAGCACGGAGCATGTCCTCTAGAATCTGATTCACTCTTTCTGTCTGCCCGTCAGTCTGCGGATGATACGCCGTGCTGTAATCAAGCTTGGTCCCAATAGACTCATGAATTGATTGCCAGAATGGAGACATGAATATGGCTCCTCGGTCAGATATGATGTTTGTCGGGGCACCATGAAGTCTGCGGATGTGCTTCACGTAGAGATCAGCCAGCTGCTCAGCGTGAATCTTTGACCCACAAGGTACAAAATGAGCTACCTTGGTCAGGCGGTCAACTACCACCCATATAGAGTCATGGCCTCCTTGGGATCGAGGAAGTCCCACTATGAAATCCATGGATATGCTTCCCCACTTCCATTCAGGAACATCAAGTGGTTTGAGCAATCCTGCGGGTCTTTGGTGCTCCGCTTTGACTCTATTGCAGATGTCACATTCTGCCACATGTCTTGCGATATCTGCCTTCATATTCTTCCATCAAAAATGCTTCTTCAAGTCCTAGTACATCTTTGAGCCCCCAGGGTGAAGGCAATACTTAGAATCATGAGCTTCCGACAAGATCTCCTTCCGCAGGGCAGAGTTGGTAGGTACACAAATTCTGTTCTTGAACCAGACGACTCCTTTCTCATCTTCTCTGTACTCGGGGCTATAGCCTAGCTTCATCAGCCCTCGGATGTACTCTATCTCCTCACAATCCTTCTGGGCTTCATGGATTCGATTAGTGAGATCGAACTCAACTCAGAGCTCATGCAACAAGCCATGTGGTAGTATCTCAAGCTAGGAATCATAGATTTCTTGCCTCAACTCTGGTGGCATAGACTCGGTGATCGGAGTGTGGCAATAGCTTTTGCGGCTGAGAGCATCAGCGACCACATTAGCCTTTCCCGGATAAGAGTGTATCTCCAGATCATAGTCCTTGATCAGCTCTAGCCATCGGCGCTGCCTCATGTTTAAGTCTTCCTGAGTGAAGAAGTACTTCTGACTCTTGTGATCAGTATAGACATCACATTTGTTGCCAATGAGGTAGTGCCTCTAGATCTTGAGTGCGTATACAATAGCAGCTAACTCGAGGTCATGGGTAGGATATCGCTGTTCATGCTCCTTCAACTGTCGAGAAGCATAAGCAATGACTCTCCCATTTTGCATCAATACACATCCAAGTCCTTGGCGGGAGGCATCACAATAGACGACAAAATCCTTAGTGATATCAGGCAATGCTAGGACAGGTGTGGTAGTGAGCTTCTCCTTCAAGGTTTGGAAACTATTCTCGCACTCAGGTGTCCATTCAAAATCTTTCTCCTTCTTTGTGAGATTGGTCATCGGGCGAGCAATCTTGGAGAAATTTTCAATAAATCGGCGATAATATCTAGCCAATCCCAGAAAACTCCGGACTTCAGTCACATTGGGAGGCTGGTCCCAATCTTTGACAGCTTCAATCTTTGCGGGGTCCACTGCAACACCATCCGTAGAGAGTACGTGACCAAGGAAGGCAACCTCATTAAGCCAGAACTCACATTTGCTGAACTTGGTATATAGTGATTTTTCGGCAAGCCTTTCCAGAACTAACCTCAGATGTTGTTCATGTTCCTCAGAAGTGGCGGAGTATATCAGAATATCATCAATGAATACCACCACGAACTGGTCTAGCACATCATGAAACACCTTGTTCATCATATTCATGAAGTAGGCAGGAGCATTAGTGAGACCGAAGGATACAACGGTGTACTCAAACTGCCCATAGTGGGTGACAAATGCTGTCTTTGGAATGTCTTCCTCCCGAATCCTCATTTGATGATAGCCAGATCGAAGATCAATCTTGGAGAAGCACTTGGCACCGCGTAGCTGATCTAGTAGATCATCAATCCTTGGCAGGGGGTACTTGTTCTTGATGGTGACAGAGTTCAAGTTGCGGTAGTCAATGCACATTCTCATTGAGCCATCCTTCTTCTTGACAAATAGGACAGCACTTGGCCTAATGAATCCCTTCTCTAGCAGCTCATCAATTTGCTTCTTCAGCTCTGCTAGTTCATCGACTGACATGCGATACGGCCGCTTTGCAATGGGACCCGTACCCGGCATAAGGTCAATCATGAACTCCACATCACGGTCAGGTGGCATACCAAGTAACTCCTCTAGAAACACCTTAGCATAATCCCTAACCATGGGTACATCATCAACAGTCTTCTCCTTGGGCTGGGATTCCTCGTGAGCCTTGAGTGCGCACAGGAGTGTGACAGACTTCTCCTGACTGGGTCTACACTCGGGTTTTTGTGGGTTTGTAGGGTGGTGCACTTGGACACGTCTGGGGGAACATGATATCACTCCTTTGTGTTTGGTTAGCCAATCCATGCCTAGGATAACATCTAAGCCATCGGAGGGTAGCAGGGTAAGATCAGCTTCAAAGGTTACTCCCTCAATGCTAAGTTTCACTCCCTAACATATGTGGGTGCTTCTCATCTCGCCTAGGGGTGATGTAGTAATTATGGGTTCTAGGCGAGGGGTAAAAGGTATGTTATGCTCTCGTGCAAATTTGGATGATATGTATGAACATGTAGCTCCAATATCAAAAAGAACAGATGCTGTAATGCCATTAACCAAGAACGTACCATACACCACATCTGGTGCAGCATGGGCCTCCTCAGCTGTGATGTGGTTGAGGCGACCACAAGAAGCAGACCCTCTGTATGGAGTCTTCTGTGCAGCAGAGGCAGTGGCCTTCAGAGGACACTGAGCAACCTTGTGACCAGGCTGGCCACAGTTGAAGCAGGTGAAAGGCGCGCCGCCTGCTGAGGCTGGTGCGGGGGCCTTCCAGTTGCTCGTGCTTGGTGCAGCACGGGTGGGAGTAGAGTCATCAGTCATGCGGCGAGGCTGCTCTGAGCGGTCACGAGAGTAGTGGTCCCTGGAGTGATATCCGGAGTGGCGGTCACGCGAACGGTCACGGGGCTGACGGTCACGTGAACGGTCACGAGAGTAGCGATCACGTGAAGGTCGGGAATAATCTGAAGAGTGTGTCCTGCCTCTCCTCCCAGATCTGGAGGCATCATCCCTAGAGTAGCGGGGGTGTCCAGATGATGACCCATCATGGTGGAACCTCTTTTGATCTCTGCCACGGTGAGAGAACTCAAATCTGCGCTTCTCCCTTCTGCTTTCCTCATTAGCTTCAATCTGATCCTTCTCGATCTGTATGCTGCGGTCGATCAGATCATGGAGGGTGCGGCTCTTGGCTCCTCCCAATGCAACCTTGATCTTGGGGTTCAGTCCTTTTCTATAATGATGGGTCTTCTCTCTCTCGGAGGCCACCACAGCAGGGGGTGCATAGCGAAGGAGGGTGGTGAAGCGTGTAGTGTACTCGTGTACAGTGTCATCCTTCTACCAGAGGTTGCGGAACTCATCCTCCTTGCTGTCCAGGACTCCCTCTAGAATGTGATACTCGGTGAAGGCCTCAACAAACTCATCCCAAGTGATATGCTCGGGGTCCTCGTGTGCATCTGAGTAGCTGTCCCACCATGAGCGAGCTGCTCCAGTGAGCTGGTGGGCTGCAATCCCGACGCACTCCTCATCGGTGCAGGTGGTGAGGTCCATCTTCTTCTCGATCTCTCTCAGCCAGTCATGTGCTGCCAGGGGCTCCAGGTCGGTGTCGTCGAAGGTGGGCGGCCTGAGCTTCAGAAATCCCTCCAGCTTGCGCTGGAAATCATCAGGTCGTCCACCACCACCATTGCGGCGGTTCATGCTATCGACCAGGGCGGCCATCAGCTGCGTCTGCTGAGCCATCACCTCAGCCAGATTGGGTGGAGGCGGCGGTGGAGGGTCGTTGCGGTCGTTGTTGTCGTTGCCACCGTGTGCGCCATCAGGAGCCTCGTTCCCGCCATTTTGAGCAACCTCAACTGGGGGCGTCTGCTCGAGGCCATCTCCCTCATTGCGGCCACGACAGTTGTCATCTCGACCACCGCGCTGACGAGCGCGGCAGTTGTTAACACACCCAAGACTAGGCGCAGGGGTCGGGGAGCGGCGCTGCAGGCGGTGAGAACGGCGCATCGACATCTGTGACATGGCAAACAGGGGGTTTAATGGGTGAGGCATAGGTCATAAAACTTATAACTGAGTTAATTGCTTAAGATTGAATAATTAATAAATGATTTCAACAAATTAAATAAGTTAATTAATCTATCCTACACTCAAATAAATAAGAAGCAATAAAATCCAATAAAATTTCGGTAAGACCCAAGCACTCATTACATTGGTTTTATTACAGGGCGACTTCTCCTATAGCTACACTAGGAGAATCGCGAGAAGCGTTCTATGCATAGGTATGTAGTAATGGTAGGCTTACTATTCTCCATCTTATCCTCTGTGGTGCTCGTGATTGGACATGTTCTTGAAATTACTCCGGGGCCCAAGAACATGATCAGCAGGTCAGTGGAAGGGGGGTAAGCCATACACAAAATTGTGCATGGTCGGTAATATAACCGAAGAGAGAGTTGGCTTGTCCTGTTCTAACATCCAATCCTAGGGGCTTCGTCCTCGGGTCAAGTACGGCTCTGATACCAACTGAAACGACCTGAATTTTCCACGAAGGGAAAATCCACATAGTCGAAGTGTAAAATGACCATTTGAATCAAATTACCCAATTCCAGTTGATAATCATCATCCATACATCGTACAAAAGCATTATAAATAGAGAGTATTACTTTATTACATTGCCACATGGCAGAAACAAAAGAACCAAATTATCAACCGGAACAGCTCGATAGATGCGGAAGGTAGAAACTCCATCGACTTGAGCGACGGCACGAATCCCCTAGTCGCTATATCCCTCGGAATCATAAGAACCTGTATGCCAAAGTATCGGTATGATTTGTACTGGCCACTCCCACCCTATGCGCTTGCTTTGTGGAATTGGATGCAATAAAGGTAAATTGAAAAAGGCCTAAATGGGGCACTAGTTTTCCTATGCAATAGTAATCAAGTTTTTAATATAGTAATAGTCAAGTTTTAACACAACCCAATCCCATACACCATCCATCACCTTCCATTCCATACCATCTCGAACCATCCCATTTCCACCACCATCACCATCACCAACATAAACCACACTCAGGTCAACATGCCAACTCCCACCCGGCGTGTCTCAGCGGCCCACAGCCCTCAACCTATAGCTCTCAGCCGGAAGTACCTCTCGGGGAAGATAGAACACTCCACTCTCTAGTCTAGAGAAGCAGAAAACAGGAAAGGTCCATAGCCGAAAAGACGGCATATGTATCGATCGATCAACCATACACTCTGCAGAGGTTTTACTATTCCACAAGATAGCCGTCATCGATGCTTGCAATCATCTAGGCAGATTCCGGGCGCCTGCCGGCCTAGGACAATGCCACTCTACCTCTCAACCCTGGAACACCCCACCTAGAGTGGCTGAAACTGTGAAGTCATGTCCCCTGTCCCGAATAGGGAGCTATGATCGTCTCGGGAGGGTGTGAGACCAACCTGCCCGTACCTCCCTAACACATCCTCACCTAGTAGTAGTGGCATCACCCTACCCGGTGGTTCGGCCGTCTCCCCCCATGGAAAGCGAGTGGAAAGTAAGGATTCCTATTATCTAGTTACTAGAACTGTCAGTCCTTAAGTTTGACCAAACTGGAATATCTTCAGCAGGGATTCCATTTAACGTGCCACCACAGCACCTCCACCCCTGAAGCTCCTCCCATCGGAGACTTACACCGGGTTCACCTCACACACATCTCCACCGCATAATTACCCGCCACAGGTATATCCAACAGGAATGTCCAGTTCATTCCACGGCATGACTCGCCCCACCGGCTCGTCGTAGATCCCAGTCTGGTCGACTGAACCCTCACCCTTCACACACCCAAGACACACGCCAAGACACCACATGTCCTCACCATAATCCCCAGATCCAGCATGATCACCAGGTCCGGCTTCCCAAGCCAACCATCCCCTTAGTTTCACCATCGGCATCACATCATTGATATAAAACCGAGAATATAAATATAGTGGAAATATAATAAATGCGCGTGTCTAATCTATCAGCGGGTGAGCAGGGTGATAGGTAAAACAAGGCAGGGTATAGGAATAGTAAATCTACTATGCAACCCTATAGCAGCAGTTATAACAATAGAAATATAAAGCACTAGCAATTCTATTATTTGCAATGCGTATGGGCTCTACGAAAATGGGTGGGATGTGGCACCTTCGGAGTAGTCGTCGCCTAACTCCTCCCGATATTCCCGATCCTCGTCAGTCCGATCGTCCTCCGACTCTGCACGTATATTATTGGTCTCGGAAGTGACCCCTATAGATAAGCACAAAGAACGAATAACAGCGAAAAGATCCAAATGCACACAAGAAATATATCATTAAGTAGAAATTTATTTTATATAAATTTTGATATTTATTGTGTGATTTTTGGTGTTCGTATAAACGAGATATGAATTTTCAAAGTTTTAATTCAAAAGAAAAACAGTTTTCATTCCTACTAACGTGCATGGGCTGAAATGGGACAAGGCCCGCTTGGCCACTGTTGACGGGCCTTAAGTATCAAATTTAATTATCAAATAAATAAAGAAAAGGATCCAAATGAAATCAACATCTAGACTTAGGGTTTTATCTGACAGAATTCCATGAGTTTTGGTGTTTGTCTATTTCTGCAGGGGGTTATCAGGAAATACGGAAGAAAGGCCCACACGTCAGGATTACATAAAGATATTAACGTGCCGCACAATTATCTTACATCTAGAAGACTCCAGAAGCCACGAGACCGAAGCGGAGGCGAAACGGGGCCTGACCCTGGGGGCCCGCCCAGTTGATCAGGGCGCCCGCCCTGCCTCTGAGTCCAATCAGGACTCTGCTTTGTGGGAGATTTCCACCGACCTAAAGGATGAATCTAAACCATACAATCTATATCGGTTTGATCCAACGGCCCATATTCACTTGAAGGGACTATAAAACCAGACCCCCTGGCCCCTGGAGGAGAGAGCCTCTCAACCCTAATTCATTGTTCCATCAAGGGAGAAGAAGCCTCTGATCAAGATTAGAGCCACCACATCAATTAGATATCTAGATTAGCATAGCTACATAGGATTAGAACTAGAAGGAGTCAATCTTCGATTGGTTTCCGGATCTGTCAAGAGGATTCTTGGTAATTCTCTAATTGTGCTTCTAATTACTTTCTAATTATCTTTGTTCTTCAATATTATGAATATGACTTTGTTCTACTTCAATATATTGCTTATGACTTTGCTCTACTTGCTTATATTCAAGATTATATTGTTCTTAGTTTATCATAGTTATGTACTTGGCTTAGTTATATTGGATCTATATACATGCTTAGGATCGTATAGCGTTTATCCATCGGATCCATGGGTAAATGATAGATATTGTGTAGGCGTGGTGCTTATACCGTATTTATCTGCGATTGTACCCAATATGCCAGATCGTGGGGTGGTTCGTGATAGTGACAGCTTCATTGATTCTTATATAGTCCCCCTCTCGTGTATTGGGCTGGCAGAGCAACATTATTACAGGGGAGTGATTGCTATGTTTCTCATATTCCTTGCTAATATCACTATGCATGGGCGTAGTCTTGTCTTGCAATGATTGCTAAGTATGCTTGCGCTAACTATGATATGCTAGACAATATAGTTGAGAATAACTTAGGGAATATTCTTGTAGTTCGTTCTAATACCATGCTAATGACTTTCTAGAGTATCTAATTGAGGTGATTATCATATTTATTATGTGGCTAGATCAGATTAGTTATCCTTGTCACTATTATTATTTCATATATCTTTTATGTGACACTTATCCCTGTATGAAGAGTGAGATATAATGTTCTCAATTATACATGCAATGATAGATGCTCAATCTCATATTCTATTCTGTAATCAATATTGATGATTGCTAATCCCTTCCCAGTGGTAAAAATATAAATAACGATACTTGAAATACTTCCCGGTTAAAATGCTGCATCGGTATTAATCTGTGCGCTTGCAGATCCCATTCATTATTTATTTAGAAGAGCAATTGCATATTTCAATACTGCGTCTCTCATGTCATGCTGGGGATGACAACTTGGCTTAAGTGGTGTGAGGGATAGGTTTGGCATTTTTGGCACCGTTACTAGATTTAGAGAACTTAGTCTATTTTTGGTAATGATGTTAAGAATACCCAACAGCCACTCTGCCCCCCCCGGCCAGCGCGGCGGGCGAGGCGAGTGAACGGTGGTGTCCGGCTAGCGCAGAGTGGCAAGGCAGTGCGCGGCGACGAAACGCGGCGCGGCGGTGCACGGCGTGCGCGGGGACGCAGCGTGCGGAGCACGGCTGGGCGCGAGCTGGCGGGGAGCCACTGCGTGCGGCGGCGTGTGACGGCGTAACGGCGGTGCGTGTCTTGCGGCTGGGCACCAACACCATGGGGGCAGTCGGAGAGGGGGAAGAGAAGAGTGCGGGCGGCTCACCAACGGGTGCAGCGCCGTCGTCGAGGGCCGGCGCGGGGCAGCGTGCGCGCCGGAGCGTGCGCGGGCGGGCGTGTCTCGGCGCGTGGCGACGGCGCGGCGTCGTGGCGGACGCGGCGGCGTGTGGTGGTGGCGCGATGTGGCGCGGCGGGGTCGTGGCGTAGGTGCGAGGTGCGGCGTCGTGGGGCAAGGAGGAGTGGGGTCGTGGGAGCCCTTTTTATGGCGACGCAGAGAACGGGGCGCGGTGGCGGTTGGGCCGTGCGGGACTCGGTCCGCGACGGCGCGTGGAGCGCGGGCGAGAGGAGGCTCGGTCGCGCGTGCGTGGTCACGGCGCGCGTGGAGAGCGGCTCACGCGGAGGACGGCCCGTGTCGCGGCTGCTGAGCGCGTCGTGCGCGCGGGGGTAGCGCTGAGCGCCAACGGCGATGCGCGACGTGCGGGCGTGCTGCGTCGCGCGGACGCCCGGGTCGTGCGAGGGCGCGGCGCAGGGCGGAGCGGCATGCGAGGGGTGTCCGGGTCGCCCCGTGTGGTGCGCGCGGCGTGCGCTTGTGTGGCTGCGCGCGGCGCTCGGCGGCATGGCACGGCGGCGGGGTGGCTGCGCGTGCACGGACTCGGTCGGGCGCGAGGCGTCGCGCGCTTGGCGCGGGTGGCGTGGTGGCGGAGCGAGGGCGCGGGGCTAGGTCGCGCGTGTGCGCGTCGTGCGTGGCTGGGCGGCTCGGTTGGCTGGAGGAGAAGGTGGAGCTGACGGGTGGGGCCGGCAGAGCAGTTAGAGAGGGGAGAGGGAGATGGAGTGGGCCGGCGCTGGGCGGCTGGGCTGCGGAGCTGGCCGGCCCAAGAGGGAAGTGAGGGGGGAAAAGGAGAGGCCCGAGCTGGGCTGAACCAGGATGGAAAACAGGCCGGGTTTCTTTCCCAATTCTATTCTTATCTTTTCCTCTTTTCTTTTGCTATCCTTTTATTCCTTTTTATTTTATTTTCCTTTTCCTCTCCTACCTAATTATGTTTAGGTATGTATTTAGGAATCATTTCAGATCTAATACTTATTCACTTATTATTACTCTTTCATTATTACTCCTATTTGTCCTTTTTACTTAATCACACTTTAGGTAGGTTTAACATTTTGGTGTTATTTATATCTACTATTAAACCATGTGTCATTATATTAAACAATTAGTTGTTTAAGCAATTTAATAATAACTGAACCACAATACAAAGTCCAAATAAAACAACAAATCACTAAGTGAATTGCAATCCAATAAATTAAATATGCTTGCAAAATGATCCCTAGGGTTTGCAATAAAATTAATTAAGAAGGGATGACATGCTTTATGGGTGGGTTTACTACATGGCACTCATCATCACATGGGATATTTTTGGAAAACTTTTGTAGTTGGGATTTTTGTGTTGGGTAGATTTTAGGGTTATTACAGGTGACTTCCAGCCGGAGCATGTTAATGGCTTCCTTTTCTTACATATGGCTTTGATTCTGAATTTTCTTCGATCCCTCTTTAAGCTTGTCTTCGCTCTTGCAGGGACCGATCGACGTTCGGTCCTCGAGGCCTCCAGTAAAGGAGGACAAGGTCGATCGCGACAAGCAGCGCCAGTCCGCAGAAAAGCTAAAGTCCGCAAAGGACTCAGAAAAGAAACAGAAAAAGAAGAAGAATCTCGACCGCCAAGCGTTAGAGGCGCGTCGAGCAAAGTCTAGGCAAAGGGGGGAGCCTGAAGAAGAATCCCTAGATGAGGATGAGGGTGGTGATGGCGACGTCGACAGTGACGACTCCGAGGGGATGGCGTCTCTCCTCGACCGGATCCTCGAAGGCCCGCCTCGAGGCGACGTCGACGCCCCGCGGACGGGAGCGCCAGAGGAGGGGCCAGGTGGGTCTCTTGAAAGGCAACAGAGGGAGCCATCCCCCCGCCACTCACGCGCTGACACCCCTCCCGTGCCTGCGCAAGGTCGGGCCGTCCCGCGCCCCCAACCTCCTCCTGCGCCAAAGGCGGGCGACCGGGCTAAGCCCCAGGCGACGGGGCCGTTGACCCGTGGCCGTGCCGCGGCCTCCGGCAAGGGGGAAACAAGCCGCTGGAGCGCTAGCCCTGGCGCTCGCCAGGCAGGAGGTGCTGAGCCGAGGCCCGCGCCCGTTCGTGAGGGGCCTGGAGGCTCGACGCGGGGTGGTTCGAGGCCCGCCGGTCGAGGTACCGGTAGGCGAGCCGTTCTCCCTGTGGGGTAATGTTTTCGACGCTGTGATTCTCATCCTCCTGCTTCTTTGCATTTTCTCGTGTAACGGTCTCCCTTATGCCCATTTTTCTTTCCTCAGGTTGAAGCGGACGCTCGAGCAGGCCCAGCCCTCAATGGCGAAAAGGCTTAGTGGGCGCGGCTTCCAGAGATTAGGGTTAGTGGCTCATTCCCATTGTTGTGGGAGTTATGTCATTCTTGTGACGACTGACCTTTGCTTTTGTGTGTCTTATAGGCTCCTCCGATCCTCGACCGCCGACCGGTGCTGAGAGCGCCCCGCCCCGTCCCCTGGTGGGTGAGTCTGCCCCATCGTCACCAAAGTGGGTCGAGGCGCCTCACCCCCAAGGGCAGGAGGGAGCCCCCGAGCCTCCCCGATCGGGGGTTGAGGCAGATCCTATCACTATAAGTGACGGGTCTAGCGGCGATGGGTCTTCGAGGGATGCCCGCCCTATGGACGAGGAGGTCGAGGCCTCTCCCACCGCGAGGCGGACACCTTGGCCCATCGGGCTCCACTCTGTCAAAGAGCAGAGGAAGAAAGAGGAAAAAGAGCGAGAGCAGAAGACGCGGCAACAGCCGCAGGAGGAACAGCAGCTGTAGCCAAAAGGAGGAGAGGAGGTGCAGCCGCCAGCAGGTCCCCAGCTCGAGGAGCTGCTGGAGCAGGACCATCGCTAGGAGCTGCAGGAGCTCCAGGAGCAGCAGCAGCAGAGGGGCCAGCAGTTGGAGGAACTGCTCGAGCCTCCTCCTCACAGTCCGCCCCAACCAATACCACCGGCGCCGCAAGAGCCTGGAAACCAGGAGGAGGGTCTGCTAGTTTTCGGTCCTCCGACCCCAGCGTGGCTCCATCCAGGGGTGCCCGCCTCGACCCCAGAAGAGTCAGGGCGGGCGGACGACGTGGTCGCGCTCGTCTGTATGATGGGCACCCTCGTTGACCCCCAATCCGAGATCAGGCATACGATCTACGGCATGGATGGAATTGCTCTGGGATTCCTTCGAGAGCATCGGTCGTGGGAGGACCGTATTCTCACTGAGGAGGACGAGGCTGGAACGTCAGGTGGTGGTGGAGGCAGCGAGACCGGGACCTAGAAGACGGTGGACGACGACGGGCGGTTCCCCTCCCTCGTCAACTTGTTCCTGCGCCACAGGGGGTCACTCGAGACCATCGAGGAGCTCATCCGAGGCGTCAAGGCGCGCGCCGACCAGGAGATAGAGAACTGGTGCCCCGACCGGATCCGCATCCGGGCTTCCACTGATCCGTCTGAACCCAACATCTTCCTAGACGACCGGAAGGAGGCCAAAAATTGGTAGCACATCGAGGAGCTCCGCCTTTGGATGAAGCATACGGTGGGGCTTCTGTCCGACGTTGTTAACAACGGGCTTGAACCGGCCTATTTTGTAATTATTTTTCAGTCCTTAATCCTTACAGAACGTTTGGTTTTGTGTTCTAACTGCTCGATCGCTGGCTCGCAGAACCTGAAAGAGACTTCCCGCATCAAGTCGAGCTTCATCCATGCCACAAGAGGCGGCTAGGAGCAGCTCCCCATCCTCAAGGACAAACTCCTGGAGTCGCAGGAGAAGCTCCTCAAGGCCTACAAAGATCTTTTGGCGCTTGAGGAGGAGATGAAGGAAAGGGAGGCTGCTCTGGCTGAGGCTCGAGAGTCCTCAAAGAAAGTGGTGGAAGAGGTTGCGCTCCTGAGGGAGCGGACCATGATGGTTGAGGAAACTGTGTCCAAGGCTCGGGAGGAGGCCTTGTCTTATAAGAACGCTGTCGCTGACCTGGACAAGGAGAAGGACCTCCTCCGCCCGAGAAACCTTTCAAAGGATGAAGGTGGAGTGCGTGAATGGCGAGATCGCCAGGAGTGCCGCGGAGGAGGCCAAAAAGAAGGCTATTGAGGATCTCGAGGCGGAGCGGGCTCGATCCTGCAGCCTCTCTGACGACGTCGATCGTTTGAAGAGAGCGCTGTTGGAAAAAGATGGGGCCATCGTGCAAGCCGGCAAGGCGATCGAGGATCTGCGTGTCGCCAAGACCGAGCTGGTGCGCTCCCACAAGGAGATCAAAAGGGCCAACACCAACTTGGTTGGTGAGAACACGGCTCTGGAGGAGAGCATTCGTGGTATGTTTCTACTATCGAGTTTCTTTTCTAAGGTTTGCTTGGTGTTAGCTAATTTGTTCGTGTTGGTCTTTGCAGGGCTTAAAGATGAGCTGCTGGCCGCCCAAGTCGAGGCCCGTTCCACCAAGGCCCAGCTCGAGGGGGAGGTCGCTCTGAACCGTCGGCTGCGGATGGCGATAAGCGATCTCTCGACCTCTTGGGAGGTCGAGCCCATGGACGAGTCGAGGGAGGAAGCTCGAGGCGACGCATTGGTCGATCAACTGTGCTATCTAGGTGCGACGCTGAGGGATTGAGTGCGGGAGGCTCTTCATGTCGGAGTGAAGCGGGCAATGGCGGTAGTCTCCTCAGGCTTTTCATACGATATTGTTGGGTATTTTAAACGCAAACAGAAAAATCCGCAAGCACACGGATACCGATGTAGCTTTCACCCGGGAGTATTCCAGAGTATCGATTTTCCACAGAGAACGTGAGTGTACTAATTAAGATCCAAGATCGCCCAAGGATAACTATATAATTATTTTTTGTGGGACGAGAGGATGTTTCCTGAGAGTTCTCTAGTTGATCTAAGAATCAAGAATTACTTCAAGATTATCTATATCGGGACATCAGAGCACTAACCACAGAAAGAGATGAGAAGGGGGCTAGGAAGGTCTGACTACGGTCCTACAAACACCGATCCGAACGAGGTGGAATACGTCGACCGTTAGGGCTGTCACTACCCTAAGGCTACCACAACAATCCGCAGGATTGGGTGCAATTCCAGGTAATTGCAAGACTAAACACCACGTCTAATCTATTAATTACTACTCTAGCGTTATAGAGACTAGAGCACTTGATGCAAGCGGGAATCCAATAAATAACTTGAATGTAAATAAAAGTAATTAAAGAACTCAGGAATTATGAATTGAAGAACCTAGAGAACGATGAAGAACAAACCAGTTGCTGCAAAAGTACAATGTTGAGGAAGATCCGACAGATTTGGCTCCTCCTCCGCTATCCTCTTCTCTCTCCCTATTTTCTAGATTACAACTAGAACTAACTAGAACTAGAACTAGAGGAACTAGAACTAGAACTAGATGAACTAGAACTAGAACTAGATGAACTAGAGGTAGAACTAGAAGAACTAGAGGGATCCTCTCTACTTGGATGAAGAATTGAAACCCTAGCTTTGATTCTGTAGAAGAGGTATGATCTCCAGGGGCCAGGGGGTCTGGTTTTATAGTCCCTTCAAGTGAATCTGGGCCGTTGGATCAAACCGACATTGATCGCACGGTTTTCCTTGATCCTTTAGGTCGGTGGAGTGTTGTCCCCGAATTGGACTCTGTTTGGTGGAAAAAGGTGGGCGGGCGCCCTCAGGACTAGGGCGGGCACCCTATCCCTGAGGCCTCTCAGCTTCCGCTTTGTTCCCGTGGCTTCTGGAGTCTTCTAGATGATAGAAAATTGCACGGCACGTTAATATCTCTATGTAAACCCGACGTGTGGGCCTTTCTTCCTTATTTCCTGATAACCCCCTGCAGAAATAGACAAACACCAAAACTCATGGAATTCTGTCAGATAAAACCCTAAGTCTAGATGTTGATTGCATTTGGATCCTTTTCCATGATTAGTTGATGGTTAAATGTGAGCATTAAGGACCGTCAACAAGCTCCCCTAAGCTTAACCTTTGCTCGTCCCCGAGCAAAGATAAACTCAAAAGTTTCTGCAGTGGTTTCATGCCTTAAAGATATACATGCATTCAAACAAGATCTCATCTCTGGGTTAGGGTAAACTGTTAATATTTAAACTTACTCATTTTACCTTTCACCATGGGGTTTGTAACCGTCACTTCTGTCTTGAGTAGTTAAAAGATAGAACGGTCTAATCAAGCGCCATGTCTCTTGTTCTTCGATTAACTATAGCTCTGTAGTTTTTGCAGATTTTCAAATAAAACTCAGAGATTCCTTGTATGACTCTCTCTAGTCTCTCTTTTGTGGTATTTCTGGATCCTTACCAAGGCAGTAATGGTGTATGCCTTCTCTCTCACCCTACTCTAATAAGGTTTTGATATCTGGAGCTCATAGATGGGAGACAGCTAATACATACTTACAAGACATTTATTGCATAGTCAAACCATGGATCCAGAAGAACAAGTCAATAAGTCAAATCAAGATATGCATGTGTGGCAAATGAATGGTGCATGGTAATGATGGTGATAACAATGGTGAAAGTCTAATTCTACTTATGCTCTTTTGTGGGGATACATACCTTTCTTGCTCTTTTGAAACTTTTTGAGGAGAATGAGATGCTCTATATTTTCTTTTTCTCTCTTTTTTTCTTTTCTCTCAGGTGGGTATCTTGTACCCCTAATTCTACTGTCGGACACTTGTCCATTTTTACCTCTCGTCTCACTTTTTCTTTTTCTTTCGAGGTTCCGGGCACTTGCCCCTTTTGATTTCCTCGTATACTTTTTCTCTTTTTTCTTTTTTTAGAGCACTCATCTCATGAGATAATATAGCAAGTTGTAGTAACAAGATAACTTGAGCATTTATTTCACAGGGGAAAAACAGAAATGGGATAATGTTTTTGGCTATTCTCTCCCGGATAAGAGTAGAATAATTTTGGGTGAATCTGGAGATGGAAATGAGTGGATGGTACTTCCGGAGTAGAAGTAGCATGTGTGAGTGAACGTGCAAGTGAATCTTGATTTAACCACATGACAAGCTCCTAAGGGTCTACACAGCTTGACCACACTCAATGCTCATAAGCATTAAAAAGTAAATGTGGCTCAAAGTCTAGCAAGCATGTATATATGTCTGTGGTAGGAATTTAAACTCTCATCATACAGGAACTCATCATGCAACATTTTAAAGTTTTTCAAAGATAAAATTCTCCAGAATTCTAGCATCTCTAGGAACAAATAAACAGCAGCTCAACCTTCCCATATCATATCCGTTAATGACTTAGACTTTAGATCAAGTACTCTTCCCACAAGTTTAGGTTTAGAGCAAAGCTTAATTAATAACAGTCATGCCTAAACTTGAGTGAGATTTCAATTTTGAGAACTAGTAATGTTAGAGCAACTATTCATCATTTCCATGTGAGAGCTTATCATGAGGGTTCATAGCAGACTTACTTTATTTATTTATTTATTTAGCAAACTAAGCAAAGATATATATAAGCACAAAATCTTTATTTGGGTTTTTATGATTATGCATCTTTTTATTATTTGAGTAAAGTATAAATGTGAGTAGAACACTTAGCTGGATAAATGGGGGTGCTCTCCCCCCAGCTAGATTTTGACGTAATTTCTTCTGATGTAGCTAGCAGCTGGCGGAGGTGTATTTGAATGTCGGCAGCACTCTATCAGCGATTATGATGTCCTCCGTCTGCTAGTCTTCTTTGATCCTTGAATTCTGTGGAGCTCAAATAGACAACAAAGCTTTGTGGAACTGGTTAAGTGTTAGCATAAATATCTAGCGTTTATCATGTTGAGCCTCCTCAATAAATGTTACTCTCTTTAGTGGGATCATAAATTTATTTTTATAATTTTATTTTTATAGGATAGGAATATATTTATTTCATTTTTTTAAGCCACCACAGTGAATATACTTATGGGTTTTATGCCATGAGCATACTCACATGGGGCTTACTATTTTTAACATTTTATTTTCTTTTCAAGATGATATGAACCTGAATAACTAACCAAAAAATTTTAAATTAATTGAAAGGAAAAAGATAACTACCAAGTTTACGTCTTGGCAAAGCGTTCGGTGTTTTTAAGTCCTCCGAACGGGACTCTCCGTTTTCTCAGTCGTCCTGGGATACGCTGGATGGCGTAGTCGGTGGTTCCGGCGGAGCCTGCTCTTCGTGTATAACTATCTTCTCTCTACACACCTGACTCGGTGCTACGGTCTCCTCAGGACAGTTCTGTGTAAGTTTTATGTCTTCAGACATTACCACTTCTCCTTCGTAGTCTGCTCATCCGTCCTTGATGATTTTCCTCCTCTGGTTACGGTTGCGTCGTCTTCTTATTGTCCTGACCTGCTTAGTGTCTTCAACTATATAGTTAAGGTTAGTAAAATAGCGGCGTACCTTCTCAGAGAGGAATTGCATGTGGACTTCTCCGGTTCCAATGTAGATGATTGCTTTAACGGAGCTGAGGAACGGTCTTCCAAGGATGATGGGTGGATCGTACTCGTCTTCTCCTATGTCAATAACTTCAACCTTCTGAAATGTTTGATCTGCCATCTGGAGCTGGGTGTATGTCGGTTTTAAGGGCATGGTTCCTAACAGGAGCTGATAGGTGACTGAGTCGTCCTTTCTGGTCAGGAACGGTGACTTAAGTCGACGATCTTGACCTCCTTGAACTGTAGTGACCATCTTAGCTGACTCGGTCCACATTTGCTTGTTTCTGTTCCTCCTGTTGGTCCTCTTCCTTGGTTCATGTCTGGATTGCTCTGAGATTTGTGTAATCTTGTTCTCGAAGGAAAACGTCTCCTTCCTCCCGTTGATGTAGAAACTGATCTTGGCAGCACTAGCGTAGATGACAGCTCCTGAGGTGTTCAGGAATGGCCTCCCCTGAGCATAGTGTTGACGCTGGAGCCAAAGTCGTAGAGTGCTTCTGGGAAGTCCACCATGCCGATAGACATCGGGATGATGGGGCGTCCTGGATTGTCTCTTTTGACCGGCACAAGGTCAGTAATTACTTCCACTACGGGGTTACTCCAGTAGTTACGTCCTCAAGCATCTCAGGGTAGTGATTGCCTGAGTGTCCAGTATCTCCAGTGTGTTTGTGCTCCTAGATCTAGGTTCTTCACTTGGTGGAGTCTGGGAGTTGTAAAAGTCCTTCATATTTTGCTCGCAGTGTACCTGCTCATAGAGACAAGGCAGAGATCAAGTGCATGGGCTCTGTTGGTGGAAAACACCAACAGAACCAAAAGTGTATTTGTTCTTCTCTAACCTTAAGCATAGCGAGCAAGGCAAAGTTGATGGATAATAAGATCATGAGTGTAGCATTTAAAATATTTGTCAGATCAGATTGCTCAACCTAATGGAAAGATAATCTATCTATACTTATGTTTTTTTATATATCTTCTAAAGATTGAGTGTACAACATTTTAACTCATATGATTAGGATTGTGGGATCACAAAGATGGAAGGACTAAACATGTTGAATCAATTGGGTTGGTTAATCTAGAGTTGTAAATCATATATGTTTGTCTCTTTTATTCATGTGAACGCCGGAACCAAGGAGAAGCTTTATAAAAGTGATAGTCAAGTACCTTAAGATGTTACCTTTCTTGAAGAGTGATGGTACAGTATCACCTTGTGGAAGCTTTCCTTTCTTAGTGGTTGTGCATCGTGTTTGTGGCACCCTCCATGGATCATCTCTTGTGAGCTATGCCTTCCTTGTGTAAATTGTTAAACTTCATGTGTCTCTCTCTTTGTCTCCAATGTGAGTTTATCTCAGGACTTCCCAGGTCGATATTGAAAGTTCTCCTGCAGGGGTTAGTCCAACAAAATATCCAATATCTACTATCGGCTCAAAGATCAACCTAGACACCATGTCTAATTTGATTTAGGAGGGCATTTTAACCTAAGCATCATGCTTAATTTAAACTCCCTTGGAAGTAAGATCATCAGCCCTAAACTAAGCACCATGCTTAATTAAGAGATAAATGAAACTACTCCAAACCTAGACATATACTAAAGCAAATAAAGGTAGCATGAGAGCATTTATAGAGATCTACTCAAGTGGAGATGAAGTAGTGTGATTAGTATTTAACAAGTTGAGCATGTCTCGAAGGTAGGGACAACAAACATAGCAATATGGCAAAGGATGTTTTTATGTAAAGTACTCCCCCAAGCTTGAATTTTGCAAAATTCAAGTTTGGATGAATTTAATTCAATGTTGTATGATGATTGGTTGGACATACCTTGTGCTTGTCATTCATCCGATCTTCTTGCTCCAATCCTGGAAAGGTTAGTGACAAGAATACCCGAAGGAATATTTTTACAATTATCCTTATATGCTCAACACACAAGGTAATGTTGCAAATAATTAAAAGCTCATGTTACGATCTGATCAATGCTTATTTTAGGACACTAAGCTTGTCCTTGGGAAACCATCAATTTATATCAGCGAAGTGGTTTCCCCTCCAACGCTGACCTATATCAAGATCAACTCAACGAGATCTGCAATATTTAATATAGACATATGCATCGACAACCGCCCTTTTAAAGTTTTTATAAATAGAAAGGATGAGGGGGTTGGAGATCTCGAATGTGGTGATGTTGGAAAAACCAATGGATTGGGAAGATGTTGCATATGAGCATGGAGTAAATGAAGTGGCTATGAAATAAATTCCATGCTCATTAATGCTTAGAGTGAAATCCATGTGGTATGGTGAAAATGATGAGGTGAGTGTGGTAAAAAAGGAAAATAAAAAGGATACACGGATGACTTGGTTCGAAACTAGCACAGCTACCGTTCCCCGGCAACGGCGCCAGAAAGCTTGTTGGGTATTTTAAACGCAAACAGAAAAATCCGCAAGCGCACGGATACCGATGTAGCTTTCACCCGGGAGTATTCCAGTGTATCGATTTTCCACAGAGAACGTGAGTGTACTAATTAAGATCCAAGATCGCCCAAGGATGACTATATAATTATTTTTGGTTGGAAAAGAGGAAGTTTCCTGAGAGTTCTCTAGTTGATCTAAGAATCAAGAATTACTTCAAAATTATCTATATCGGGACATCAGAGCACTAACCACAGAAAGAGATGAGAAGGGGGCTAGTAAGGTCTGACTACGGTCCTACAAACACCGATCCGAACGAGGTGGAATACGTCGACCGTTAGGGCTGTCACTACCCTAAGGCTACAACAACAATCCGCAGGATTGGGTGCAATTCCAGGTAATTGCAAGACTAAACACCACATCTAATCTATTAATTACTACTCTAGCGTTATAAAGACTAGAGCACTTGATGCAAGCGGGAATCCAATAAATAACTTGAATGTAAATAAAAGTAATTAAAGAACTCAGGAATTATGAATTGAAGAACCTGGAGAACGTTGAAGAACGAACCAGTTGCTGCAAAAGTACAATGTTGAGGAAGATCCGACAGATCTGGCTCCTCCTCCGCTCTCCTCTTCTCTCTCCCTATTTTCTAGATTACAACTAGAACTAACTAGAACTAGAACTAGAGGAACTAGAACTAGAACTAGATGAACTAGAACTAGAACTAGATGAACTAGAGGTAGAACTAGAAGAACTAGAGGGATCCTCTCTACTTGGATGAAGAATTGAAACTCTAGCTTTGATTCTGTAGAAGAGGTATGATCTCCAGGGGCCAGGGGGTCTGGTTTTATAGTCCCTTCAAGTGAATCTGGGCCGTTGGATCAAACTGACATTGATCGCACGGTTTTCCATAATCCTTTAGGTCGGTGGAGTGTTGTCCCCAAATTGGACTCTATTTGGTGGAAAAAGGTGGGCGGGCGCCCTCAGGACTAGGGCGGGCACCCTGACCCTGAGGCCTCTCGGCTTCCGGTTTGTTCCTGTGGGCTCTGGAGTCTTCTAGATGATAGAAAATTGCGCGGCACGTTAATATCTCTATGTAAACCCGACGTGTGGGCCTTTCTTCCTTATTTCCTGATAACCCCCTGCAGAAATAGACAAACACCAAAACTCGTGGAATTCTGTCAGATAAAACCCTAAGTCTAGATGTTGGTTGCATTTGGATCCTTTTCCATGATTAGTTGATGGTTAAATGTGAGCATTAAGGACCGTCAACAGATATGGAGGTGGTGTCCCACGGCTTTGTCACCGACATCTCCAAGACTGACGCGGAGAACGAGGAGAGGCTCCACGCCTTGATCGACGACGCAGAGGTCCCTGTAGAGAGGTTGGCCAAGTTGTTCGAGCCAGAAGTACTTTCCCCTGAGACTAGCTCAGGCGCGGGCGAGGATGGTGAGGGCTGAGACGCGGACTGAGGCCTGCGAGCCTACTCTGGGTGCTGAGGCACCTTGTATAGTATTTTTCGAATCTGTCTTAAGTAATACCGTATCTTTAAGTGGTTGTAAGATTTCTGTGAATGTGTGTCTGTCTTTTCCGCTCGAGGTACCTTTGTTTCTTTTTGCGCCTATGTCTGTAATTCCCATTTTGTCTTTTGTTAAGGCGATCTCGATTACCTCGAGGGTGTGGAAGCGAGTAGCGGTACCGTAGCCCGAAGGCGTTGGAGTCCTCAGGCTCATTGTTCCTCGGCCCTGAAGGGGCTCGAGGTGCCTCCACTACTCGACCGCGTGAGATTTACTGATAGGAACGAGAGGATTTCTTGGTTTTTTCGACATTTGGGGGGGGGACCCCCTGCTAGCCCCCGAGGGGGTATCGACTTTGATGAGTCATAGTTGGTACTCCCTTCTAACGTTGAAATTTCGACCAGCGAAAAAAAGGTAAATTACTCGAGGGAAGGATCTTTTTCATTCATGCGTTCATTCATAAGGCCTTGGTACAAAATGTATGTTGGAACATAAAGCTTTGAAATTCTAGGGGTAGAATCGATGTAGCTGTTCGATGTTCCACGCGTTGGTGAAGATCGCCCCTTTTTCGTCCGCTAGCTTGTATGTCCTCGGCTTCAAGACCTCGGCCACTACGTATGGGCCCTCCCAAGGTGGAGTCAGCTTGTGGCATCCTTGATTGCTTTGCCGCAGCCGTAGGACAAGGTCACCCATGTTCAGATCTCTCTTGCGCACGTGTTTGTCGTGGTAGCGTCGAAGCTTCTGCTGGTTTCTGGTGGAGTTGAGGAGGGCCATGTCTCGAGCTTCCTCGAGTTGGTCGACCGCATTCTCTCGAGTCTCTTTATTTGATTGCTCATTATATGCTTTGAGTAGAGAGGATCCCTACTCGAGGTCCGTGGAGAGCACGGCTCCAGAGCCATAGACCATGAAGAATGGGGTGTATTTTGTGGCCCCGCTTGGTGTCGTCCTTAAGCTCCATAGGACCGAGGAAAGCTCCTCGACCCATTTCTTGCCGAATTTCTTCAAGCGGTTGTAGATCCTCGGTTTGAGCCCCTGCAAAATCATGCCGTTGGCACTCTCGACCTG
This sequence comes from Sorghum bicolor, assembly GCF_000003195.3. Taxonomy (NCBI): domain Eukaryota; kingdom Viridiplantae; phylum Streptophyta; class Magnoliopsida; order Poales; family Poaceae; genus Sorghum; species Sorghum bicolor. The sequence goes on along the minus strand of NC_012870.2, from coordinate 37,415,876 downwards.
GCTGTTAGTTCGAGGGTGGGCCACTGCAGACCAGTTCACACGGATGTGATGCTGATCGCAGAAGTCCAAGAAATTTTTGCCAGTGAACTGAGTGCCGTTGTCGGTGATGATGACGTTGGGAATCCTGAACCGGTGGATGATGTCGGTGAAGAAAAAGACGGCCTGCTAGGAGCGGATGTTGGTGATGGGTCGAGCCTCGATCCATTTGGAGAATTTGTCGATGGCCACCAACAAATGTGTGTACCCCCCTTTTGCCTTCTGTAGAGGTCCTACTAAGTTGAGCCCCCATACCACAAACGGCCACGTGATGGGGATCATCTAGAGAGCGTGAGCGGGCAGATGCGTCTGCTTGGCGTAGAACTGGCACCCATGGCACGAGCACACGAGCTCGATGGCGTCAGCTACGGCCGTTGGCCAGTAGAAGCCTTGTCGGAAAGCGTTCCCTACGAGGGTCCGTGGAGCTGCATGGTGGCCACAAGCCCCCGAGTGTAGATCCTCGAGGAGTTTTCAGCCTTCTTCTATGGTGATGTAATGCTGCAAGATCCCTGTTGGGCTTCGTCGGTATAGCTCATTGCCCTCGCCATAGATCACATACAATTTGGCACGTCGGGCGATACGGCGGGCCTCGGATTGATCTTCTGGTAGCTCGCAGCGAATTAGGCAGTCGAGGAATGGCGTGCGCCAGTCAAACGGTCGACTGGGCCACTGTTCCACCTCCATTACCTCGGCTGCCATTAGCAGCGCTTCGACGGTGTCGGTTTGCTTGGTTGGAGTGGCTTCGACACCAGCCCCCGAGCCCAAGTCGACGGATGGCTCGAGTAGATCTCTCGAGAATGCGTTAGGTGGGACCATGCCTCGAGTCGATGCGATCTTAGCGAGTTCGTCGGCTGCCTCGTTGTAGCGTCGGGCGATGTGGACGAGCTTGAGGCCGTGGAACTTATCCTCGAGTCGACAGACCTCCTTGCAGTACGCCTCCATTTTTGGGTCATGGCAGTTCGAGGCTTTCATCACTTGGTTGATGACGAGCTAGGAGTCACCTCGAATGTCGAGGCGTCGGACTCCAAGCTCGATGGCGATCTTCAGACTGTTGACAAGGGCCTCGTATTCTGCGACGTTATTGGATGCGGCAAAATGTATCCTGATGACATACCTCATATGAACGCCCAGGGGCGAGATGAATAGCAGACCCGCCCCAGCTCCCGTCTTCATGAGACCCGTCAAAGTACATCGTCCACAACTCTGCCTGAACTTGAGCCAGAGGGAGCTGGGAGTCTGTCCATTCCGCGACAAAATCCACCAGGGCTTGTGATTTGATAGCTTTGCGGGGCACGTAAGTGAGGGTCTTGCTCATCAGCTCAACCAACCACTTTGTGATTCTTCCCGTGGCCTCCCGACTTTGATGATCTCACCCAAGGGAAAGGACGAGACCACCGTGATAGGGTGGCCGAGGAAGTAGTGCTGTAGCTTGCGTCGGGCGAGGATTACGGCGTATATTAGCTTCTGGATCTGTGGGTATCGTGCCTTGGTTTCTGAGAGCACCTCATTGACGAAATAGACTGGCCTCTGGACCGGCAGCGCATGCCCCTCCTCTTGCCTCTCGACCACTATGGCCGCACTGATGACCTGGGTGGTCGATTCAACGTATAGAAGCAGAGGTTCTGCGGGTTGGGGTGAGACCAAGACCGGGGCAGAGGTCAGTGTTTTCTTCAAGTTATCGAGAGCTTCCTCGGCCTCGGGGGTCCAAGAGAAACACTCGACTTTCTTCAGGAGTCGATACAGTGGCAACGCCTTTTCTCCCAACCTCGAGATAAAACGACTCAGCGTCGCTAAGCATCCCGTGACTCTCTGCATGCCCTTGACGTCTCGGATTGGCCCCATTTTCGTGACGGCCGAGACTTTCTCAGGATTAGCCTCGATGCCACTCTGGGAAACAATGTAACCCAGGAGCATGCCTCGAGGCACGCCGAAAACGCACTTCTCAGGGTTGAGCTTGATCTGGTTGGCGCTTAAGCAACTGAAAGCGATCTCGAGGTCCTAAATCAGGTCTCCCCGTTGCTTTGACTTGACGACAATGTCGTCGACATAGGCCTCGACCGTCGACACTATGTGCTTACCAAACACGTGGAGCATGCAGCGCTGGTATGTCGCTCCCGCATTTTGAAGCCCGAACGGCATGGTTACATAACAATACATCCCAAAAGGCGTAATGAAAGATGTCGCGAGCTGGTCGGACTCTTTCATTTTTATTTGATGGTAACCAGAATAAGCATCAAGGAATGAAAGGGTTTCACATCGTGCAGTAGAATCAACAATTTGATCGATACGTGGTAATGGAAAAGGAACTTTCAGACATGCTTTATTTAAACTCGTATAATCGACACACATCCTCATTTTCCCATTCTTTTTCTTAACTAGTACAGGGTTTGCTAACCAGTCGGGATGGTGAACCTCCTTGATGACCGGCCGTTAAAAGCTTGTGGATCTCCTTGCCAATGATCTTGCGCTTCTCCTCATCGAAGCGGCACAACCGCTGCTTCACTGGCTTGGAACCGGCTCGAATTTCCAAGGAGTGCTCGGCGACTTCCCTCGGTATGCCCGGCATGTCTGAGGGACTCCATGCAAACATGTCGGCGTTTGCACGGAGAAAGTCGATCGAGCACGGCTTCCTATTTGGGGTCGAGGTCGGCGCTGATCATCAGCACCTTACCGTCGGAGCCGTTGGGGTCGAGTGGTATCTTCATTGTCCACTCAGCCTGCTCGAAACTGCCTGCGTGGCGCTTGGGCTCTGGAGCTTCTGCGGCCAGGGCCTCGAGCCTCGAGGCGAGCTCGGTGGAACTCTCGACAGCTTCTCCATACTCGACACATTCGACGTAGCACTCGTACGCGTGCTCGTAGGAGGAGCTGACGGTGATGACCCCCTTTGGCCCAGGCATCTTGAGCTTCAGGTAGGTGTAGTTGGGTTGGCCATAAATTTGCCGTAGCCCAGGCGTCCGATGATGGCGTGGTACGTCCCTCAGAACCCCACCACCTCAAAGGTGAGGGTCTCTTTTCTGAAGTTGGCCGCCGTGCCAAAGCAGACTGGTAGGTCGATTCGACCTACCGGTAACGCCTTCTTCCCAGGTACGACACCATGGAAGCCGCCAGCGCTTGGTTGAAGCTACGCCCTGTTGATGCCGAGTAGGTCGAGGGTCTTGAGGTAGATGATGTTGAGGCTGCTGCCGCCATCCATCAACACATTTGAGAGCCTGGCGTTGACGATGATGGGGTCGACAACGAGCGGGTAAACGCCGGGGGCGACTACCTTGTCGGGGTGGTCATCTCGATCGAAGGTGATGGGGGTGCCTAACCAGCTGGGGTACTGGGGCACCGCCATTCTTGCCGCGAAGACCTCACGGCGTTCCCTCTTGCGCTGCCTTGCGGTCAGCAGTGCCGAGGGTCCACCATAGATCATGTAGCAGTCGTGGACGGCAGGGAAACCCTCGTCATCTTTGTCATCCCCTTTGTCGCCATTCTTTTCTTTGTTTGGGTCATCACGGGCGTCCTTCTTGAACCCCGGGCCATCGAAGTGCTTTTTCAGCATACGGCAGTCCTCGAGCTTGTGGTTTGCCCCTCCCTTGTGGTAAGGACATGTCTCCTTTAGCATCTTGTCGAAGATGGCCCCTTCTGGGGGCACTCGTGGCCTTTTGCGCTCCATGGCGGCGACGAGATCGTCGTCGAGGTCTTCCCACTGGAACGGCCGTGTCTTCTTCTTCATTTTGTTCTTCTTGGGTCCTCGACTAGGGCCCTCATCATCGTCGGCGGGCGACTTGCCTTTCCTTCCTTCGCAGCTAAAGAAGGCTCCGACCGCTTCTTCCCCTACAGCGTAATTTGCCACCACGTCCATCAGCTCGTCGATGGTCTGAGGGTGATTCCGGCCTAATTTCCGCACCAAGTCTCGACTGGTGGTACCAGAGACAAAGGCCAGGATGACGTCATGGTCGGGGATTTGTGGCAGCTCGGTGCGCTGCTTCGAGAAGCGTCGAGCATACTCTCGAAGTGTTTCTCCCGACTTCTGCTTGCATTTGCTGAGGTACCACGAGTTGCCAGGTCATATATAGGTTCCTTTGAAGTTTCCCTCGAACACCCTGACCAAATCGACCCAATCGTAGATCTGGTTGGCCGTGAGCTCCTCGAGCCATCTTCGAGCGGTGTTGGAGAGGACAAGCGGCAGCTGTCTGATGATGGCTCGATCGTCCCCTCAAGCGCCTCCTAGCTGACAGGCCAGCCTGAAATCTGCCAGCCACAGCTCTGGCTTGGTCTCGCCGTTATACTTTGCAATGCTGGTCGGGGCTCGGAACGGGCTGGGCAGCGGCGTGCTGCGGATTGCCTTGCTAAACACACGCGGACACGGTGGCTCCGGGGCCATACGGTCCTCGTCGCTGTCGTACCTCCCGCCGCGATGGGCGCTGTAACCGCGCTCTTCTGCGTCCCCGTACCGACGGCGACGATTCTCGTCGATGTCGCGTCGTGCGTCGTGTCGTCGTTGGTTGTCGACGGGGAGGACGACCGTGGTCTTTTTCCCTCGAGGGGGCGGCTGCTGATGGACCGATACATCCTTTTTGTTGTCAGCCGGCTCATCGCGCTTCTCTGTGGCCGTTCCTCGACGTCGAGAGGCCGAGCTTTCGGCGTGCTGAACCGCTGCTACCTGGAGCAGAGTCTGCACCTCATCTCGAATGCGTCGTGCTTGGGAATTTGACGGCTCGGGCATATTACGCAGCAACATTGTCATCGCCATGATGTTCTGACCTGCTCGAGGGAAACGACTGACGGGCTGCTCAGGCTCTTCGTCTCCGACAATCTGCCTATGTACCTCTTGAGCCCGTCTGCGTACACTTCCGCCAGGCGGGTAAGGCAGGTCCAGCTCAAGGATTTGCTCGAGCAGGACGAGGCGCTCACGATCTTCGTCAAGTTTTGTCTTGAGCTCTCATAGCTGCGCAAGTTGCGCGGCTCTGTCTTCCTGTGGAGGGGGGTCGACTTGACCATCGTTCCCAGGCGTCCTGGGGTCTTCTCTTGCTGCAGAAGCTCGACCGCCAGCAACGGCGTCCTGTGTCTCGTCGGTGGTTTCCACCGCCCCGTCGATATGGAAGCATTCCCTAGTAGGGTCGTAACTGTCGGTCTCGGAGTCGGAGTCTGGCTCGGCGGCGTAAAAACATCCACGTCCCTCCTCCAGCAGTCGTTGCCTGAGGGAGGTAATCGTGTATCGCCTAGGCCCTAGGCGACGGAGGCCTCGTACTTGTGAGAAATCCGGCAGCTCGGACGCCCGCTGCTGTACTCCAGTATCGCGTGGGAGGACCATTGGTCTCTCCACGTATGTCCGGGCATTTGGACATATCGTCCTGGCGAGCGATGCTGCAGTGTTGTCCAGCCCGAACGGCAGCGCCCTTCTTGGGGCGAACAGCCCATGTGGAAGTAGCGCAGCGGTGGGGGAGAGCGCGCGGGGCGCGTCGCCTCCTGTCGTCGTGCGATCCTCGTGGCGTCGAGCCGTCATGCCCTCGGTTTTGGCGCGCGGGGCTGTCGGCTCCTGTGCCGCCTCCCACCTGGCACGAACTGTCGGTCGTGACGAGGCAGAAGGGCGATGACGGTGCTGTCCAAGCCTCTTCTTGGGTGGGGAGGCATGGTGGCGAGGGCGTCTCGGGGCCCTTAACCGTGTTGGCGCAATGCGGGCTCCTCCCGGTCCTTTGACCGAGAGCAGGATCATGTCATAGCCGGAGCCAGTAGACATGAACTCGAGACTCCCAAACCAAATCACCGTGGAGCGCGGGATCGGCGAAGTGAGAGTGGCCATCTGGAAAGGAATGGGAAATCGGTGAAAAACACGCAGGACCCCTACCTGGCGCGCTAACTGTCGGTGTTTTCCCCCCGGGGGGTCACACCAACTAGTAAATTTGCATGCTTGCTCCCGTTTCCAGATGGTGATGCAAGAAGACACAAAGATTTATCCTGGTTCGGGCAAGAGAAGGCCCTACGTCCAGCGGGGGGGGGGAGTTTGTATTATTCTGCACCTAAGTGCTTGTACAGGGGTCAATACAAGCATGTATGAACTGGGATGGAGATGGAGTATGGAAGCTCTACTACGCATGTGTTGTTCCGTTGTCTCCTGTCCCCCGTGTCCGCTCCCAGGCCTCCCCTTTTATAGTTCCAAGGAGAGACCTAGGGTACATGTATAGGCGTCAGAGTAGGGGTCGATAGAGGTATGGCGCTCTGACCTACTCGAGGCCTCCGTACCGGCATGGTTTCAAGCCATCTTGTCCTGATAGCTTGATGATGATTACGCGTGCCCCGGTATCCCGCTCTGCACGTCGTCCTGGGCTGGTTTATCTGTTGCATGCTTGTACGTTGTGGCGGCAGATATGTCGGAGTGGTTGTTGTGTTGTCATTCGACGTCCAACCCTTCCTCAGGAAGGATACACGCCTACTCGAGGGTCAGATGCCGTGTAACGCCTTGCTAGCCAGAGCGCTGACCTTGGACGTCTCGAGGGGGTCTTGATTAGATGTTCCGACCCGCTTCCTGCGACCTGCCACGCTCTGGCATATTTGGTGGGGAAGGCTGCAAAAAGAATGATGGGACGAGTGCCTATTCCCTATCTCGCTTCCCGTGACTGGCAAGTTAGGTGAGAACGCGACAGGCGCATTAAATGCCCTAGTTCCCGTGTCTGTGTCAGGTGGCGGGCGACGTCCTTGCGCTCGACGCCTTCCGATTCGCTCGAGCCTATTTCTGTATTCGACAGTAGCCTACGCTCGAGCTCTGGTCGATTCGCAGGACGCCCTTTCCGTCTTCGAGCCTACGGTCGTCGAGGACCATGCTCACAACTGGGTAGGGCGTCGAATTAGAGGCCTTGATTTGTGTACGGATATTCTTGATAAGGACATCAGTTGGGGTACCCCTTACTGATATCCTCGACACATGTCTCTTATTCGTGATCAGCTATAGCTCTGGAGTTTTTGCAGATTTTCATATAAAACTCAGAGATTCCTTGTATGATTCTCCCAAATCTCTCTTTTGTGGTATTTCTGGATCCTTACCAAGGCAGTGATGGTATATGCCTTCTCTCAAAAAGTATGTGGTATTTGTGGTATAAGGCATAGTGACATTGCCTTCTCTCTCACCCAACTCTAATAAGGCTTTAATATCTAGAGCTCATAGGTGGGAGATAAAATATACATACTTACAAGACATTTATTGCATAGTCAAACCATGGATCGAAAGAAACAAATCAATAAGTCAAATCAAGATGTGCATGTGTGGCGAATGAATGGTGTATGGTGATGATGGTGATAACAACGGTGAAAGTCTAATTCTACTTTTGCTCTTTGAGGGGATACATACCTTCCTTGCTTTTTGAAACTTTGTGAGGAGAATGAGATGCTCTTTTTATTTTATTTTCTCTCAGGTGGGTATCTTGTACCCCTAATTCTACTGTCGGACACTTGTCCATTTTTACCTCTCGTCTCACTTTTTCTTTTCTTTCGAGGTTCCAGGCACTTGCCCCTTTTTATTTCCTCATATTTTTTTAGAGCACTCATCTCTTGAGATAATATAGCAAGTGGTAGTACCAAGATAACTTGAGTATTTATTTCACAAGGGAAAAATAGAAATATTTTTGGCTAATCTCTCCTGGATCAGGAGTAGAATATTTTTAGGTGATTCTGGAGATGGAAATGAGTGGATATATGTGGATGGTACTTCAGAAGTAGAAGCAGCATATGTGAGTGAACGTGCAAGTGAATCTTGATTTAACCACATGACAAGCTCCTAAGGGTCTACACAGCTTGTCCACACTCAATGCTCATAAGCAGAAAAAAGTAAATGTGTGGCTCAAAGTCTAGCAAGCATGTATATATGGCTGTGGTAGGAATTTAAACTCTCATCATCCAGGAACTCATCATGCAATATTTTAAAGATTTTTCAAAGATAAAATTATCCAGAATTCTAGCATCTCTAGGAATAGATAAACAGCATCTCAACCTTCCCATATCGTATCCGTTAACAACTTAGACTTCAGATCAAGTTTTCTCCCCACAAGTTTAGGTTTAGAGCAAGCTTTAAATTATAACAGTTATGTCTAAACTTGAGAGAGAACTTTAAATTTTAAAATTAGGCAGAGTAACTATTCATCATATCCATCCTAGAGTTTATTATTAAGATTCAGATTAGCATAGCTACTTTATTTTTTTATTAAACACACTAAGCAAAAGATATATATATATATATAAGCATAAAATCTTTATTTGGTTTTTCATAGTAATGTATATTTATATTTTAATATAGTATAAGTATATAGATAGATAGATAGATAGATAGATAGATAGATAGATAGATAGATAGATAGATAGATAGATAGATAGATAGATAGAAATATATAGCGAGATAAATGGGGGTGCTCTCCCCCAAGCTGAATTTTGACGTAATTTCTCTTGATGTAGCTAGCAGGTGGCAGAGGTGTATTTGAAAGTCGGCAGCACCCTGACAGCGATTAGAATGTCCTCCGTCTGCTAGTCTTCTTGATTCTTAAATTCTGTGGAGCTCAAATAGACAACAAAGCTTGTGGAACTAATTAAGTGTTAGCATAAATATTTAGCCTTTATCATGTTGAGACTCCTTAATAAATATTACTCCCTATTTTTATATTTTCGTTTTATAAAGTAGAAATGAAATATTTATTTTATTTTTATACCACCACAGTGAATGTACTTATGGGTTTCATGCCACTCATATACTCACATGGGGCTTATTGTTCTTTAACATTTTTATTTTCTTTTTAGGATAGCATGAACACGATTAACTAAGCAAACTATTTTAAATAATTGAAAGGGAAATGATAACTACCAAGGTTACCTCTTGGCAAGGCGTTCAGTGTTTTTAAGTCCTCCGAATGGGACTCTCCGTTTTCTAGTTGTCCTGGGATTCGTTGGGTGGCGTAGTCGGTACTTCCGGCAGTGCCTCTTCTTCATGTATAGTTATCTTCTCTCTCCGCACCTGACTTGGTGCTACGGTCTCCTCTGGATAATTCTGTTTCTGATCTTATCACTTCTCCTTCATAGTCTGCCCCTCCGGCCTTGATGATTTCCCTCCTCTGGTTACGGTTGCGTCATTTTCTGACCTGCTTAAATTCTTCAACGATATAGTTAGGGTCAGTAAAATAGCGGCGTACCTTCTCTGAGGGGAAGTGCATATGGACTTCTCAAGTTCCAATGTAGATGATTGCATTAACGGTGCTAAGGAACGGTCTTCCAAGGATGATGGGTGGATCGTATTCGTCTTCTCCCATGTCAATAACCTAAAAGTCTGTGTAGACAAAATGATCGTCTATTTTGACAAGGACATCAATTACTATTCCTTTAACTTCTCGAAATGTTTGATCTGCCATCTGGAGTTGAATGTATGTTGGTTTTAGGGGCATGGTTCCGAACAAGAGCCGATAGGTGACTGCGGCCATTATGTTGACGCCCGATCCGGTGTCACACGTCGTCTTGTAGAAGTTGTACCCATTTATGGAGCAATAGATGCTTGGCATTCCTAGGTCATCCTTATTGGTCAACAATGGTGACTTAAGTTGATGATCTTAACCTCCATGAACTGTAGTGACCATCTTAGCTGACTCGGTCCACACTTGCTTGTTCTTGTTCCTCCTGTTGGTCCTCTTCCTTGGTTCACGTCTGGATTGATCTAGGATTTGTGTAGTCTTGTTCTTGAAGAAAAATGTCTCCTTCCTCCCTTTGATGTAGAAACTGATCTTGGCAGCACTAGCGTAGATGACAGCTCCCGAGGTGTTCAAGAATGGCCTCCCTAAGATTATGGGTGCTCTCTCATCATTACCGGTCTCTATCACCACAAAGTCTACTGGGGCATACAAGGTACCAACTCGGACACAAAGGTTCTTCAATATTCCTTTTGGAAAACTTAATGCCTGATCTGCAAACTGCAAACACATGGTTGTTTCTGATAAAGGATATGTAAAGAATTTTTCATAGAGTACCCTGGGTATAATGTTGACGCTAGAGCCAAAGTCACAGAGTGCTTCTGGGACGTCCACCATGCCGATGGAGATCGGGATGACGGGGCGTCCTGGATCGCCTCTCTTGACCGGCAGAAGGTCAGTAGTGAATTCACTGACGGAGTTACTCCAATTACCTACATCAAACATGTCTACAAGATTTGTAGATTCTAATCCTTTCGGTTGTGATGGTATACCAGGGTTAGTAGTAGGAATAGCAGCAGCTATTTGATTTAACTGAGATTCAATTATTTTATTAAAGCTAATTTGATTCTTGATGGTAGTAGAGAAATTATCCATTCTATTATTTATATTTTCTAGCATTTTATCATTAGATGCCAATTTCTTAGATAGGTTATCCATTAGCTTTTCTTGATTAGACACTAACTCTCTCAAAGGTCGAAAATTATTATTATTGTTGTAATAATTGTTACCTTGATAATTACCTGAGTAGTTAGGCCTCTGTTGATTCCAACCTTGATTTTGTTGAGGATGGTTATAGTAGTAGTAGTAGTTGTTGTTGATGTAGTTCACGTCCTCAAGCATCTCAGGGCAGTGATTGCCTGAGTGTCCAGTATCTCCACACTACTCACATGTCATGTGAGAGTCATAGATGTGCATGACTTCTTTCTTATCTCCAGCTCTATCATTGAGCTTCTTCATGAGCAGGTCTAGCTTTGCAGACAACATGTCTATCTCCTTGAGCTGATGCATACCTCCACCTCTCTTGCGTGTCTGGGTCCTCTCTTCATTCCAGCCTTGGTTGGACGCCATCTTCTCCACAAGAGCTGTGGCTTGTGGTATGGTACTCCAGCTGCAGCATCCATGGTCTCTCGAGCACTGTTGCCGAGCCCATGATAAAACGTCTGTTTGAGCTCCACAAAATTCAAGAATCAAGAAGACTAGCAGGCAGAGGACATCCTAATCGCTGTCAGGGTGCTGCCGACTTTCAAATACACCTCTGCCACCTGCTAGCTATACTAGAAGAAATTATGTCAAAATTCAGCTTGGGGGAGAGCACCCCCATTTATCCCGCTAAGTATTTCTATCTATCTACATTTATACTTATACTATATTAAAATATAAATATACATAACCATGAAAAACCAAATAAAGATTTTGTGCTAATATATAAATATATGTCTTTTTCTTAGTATGCTTAATAAATAAATAAAGTGGCTATGCTAAACTGAATCTTAATAATAAAACTCTAGCATGGATATGATGAATAGTTGCTCTGCCTAATTTTCAAATTTGAGTTCTCTCTCTAGTTTAGACATAACTGTTATAATTTAAAGCTTGCTCTAAACCTGAACTTGTGGGAAGAGAACTTGATCTGAAGTCTAAGTTGTCAACGGATATGATATAAGAAGGTTGAGCTGTTGTTTATCTGTTCCTAGAGATGCTAGAAATCTAGAGAATTTTATCTTCAAAAATCTTTAAAATAACACATAATGAGCTCCTGTATGATGAGAGTTTAAATTCCTACCACAGCCATATATACATGCTTGCTAGACTTTGAGCCACACATTTACTTTTTACTTCTTATGAGCATTGAGTGTGGTCAAGCTATGTAGACCCTTAGGACCTTGTCATGTGGTTAAAATCAAGATTCACTTGCACGTTCACTCACACATGCTGCTTCTACTCTGGAAGTACGCATCCACATATATCCACTTATTTCCATCTCCAGAACCACCTAAAAATATTCTACTCCTAATCCGGGAGAGAATAGCCAAAAACATTCTCCTATTTCTGTTTTCCCCTGTGAAATAAATGCTCAAGTTATCTTGGTTACTACCACTTGCTATATTATTTCAGGAGATGAGCGCTCTAAAAAAAGAAAAGAGAGAAAAGATACGAGGAAATAAAAAGGGGCAAGTGCCCGAAACCTCGAAGAAAAGAAAAAGTGAGACGAGAGGTAAAAATGGACAAGTGTCCGACAATAGAATTAGGGGTACAAGATAGCCACCTGAGAGGAAAGAAAAAGAAAATGTAGGGCATCTCATTCTCCTCAAAAAGTTTCAAAAGATCAGGAAAGGTATGTATCCCCTCAAAAGAGCACAAGTAGAATTAGACTTTCACCATTGTTATCACCATCGTCACCATCATCACCATTATCATCACCATACACCATCCATTCGCCACACATGCACATCTTGATTTGACTTATTGACTTGTTTCTCTGGATCCATGGTTTGACTATTCAATAAATGTCTTGTAAGTATGTACACTTTATCTCCCACCTATGAGCTCCAGATATCAAAGCCTTATTAGAGTAGGGTGAGAGAAAAGGCAATGTTACTATACCTTATACCAAAAATACTACATACTTTGAGAGAAGGCGTATACCATCACTGCCTTGGTAAGGATCCAGAAATACCATAAAAGAGAGATTTGAGAGAGTCATACAAGGAATCTCTAAGTTTTATTTGAAAATCTGCAAAAACTCCAGAGCTACAGCTGATCAAGAATAAGATACATGGCACTTGACTAGACCGTTCTATCTTTTAACTACTCAAGACAAAAGTGACGGTTACAAGTCCCATGGTGAAAGGTAAAACAACTAAGTGTTAAGTCTTGACACTTTACTCTAACTCAGAGATGATACCTCATTTGAAAGCATGTGTACCGTAAATTTTTAAAGGCATTCCAGCAACTTCTGATCCATCACTGAGATTATCCTTGCTAAGGGTCGAGCAAGAGGTATGCTTGGGAGAGTTTGTTGACGGTCCTTAAGTATCAAATTTAATCAGCAAATAAACAAAGAAAAGGATCCAAATACAATCGACGTCCAGACTTAGGGTTTTATCTGATAGAATTCCACGAGTTTTGGTGTTTGTCTATTTCTGAAGGGGGTTATAAGTAATTATGGAAGAAAGGCCCACACGTCGGGTTTACATAGAGATATTAATGTGCCGCGCAATTATCCTACATCTAGAAGAGTCTAGAAGCCACGGGAACGAACGGGAGACCAGACGGGCTCGGGGGCAGGCGCCCGCCCTCCCCCCTTGGGCGCCCGCCCTGGCCTCAGGGCCAATCAGAGCCAACTTCGCGGATCATGCTCCACCGACCTAAGGGTTCAAGGAAAACTGTGCGATTAATGTTGGTTTGATCCGACGGCCCACATTCACTTGGAAGGACTAAATAAGTAGACCCCCTGGCCCCTAGAGGAGAGTTTGAAGCCATGGCAAACAAATCGATCCGTGAGTTCTCAACTCCCACTGTTGACACTTTTTAACACCACTTGAATACTAGGTTGTCATCCCCAGCATGGCACTAGAGTGTACTATGGTATTTATACGCACATAGATAAATCCGCAAGCGCACGGATACCGTTGTAGCTTTTACCCGGTTAATGGTTTTATCGTATCCACAGGAAAACGGGAGAACCAACTACGCTCTAACTTAACCAAGATAGATAGATAGGTGTAAATAGGAAAGATGGTAGAATTGAATAAGAACAATATTAAAGGTAAGATAACAATGGGTGATAATATGGGAACAGAGAGTAGAGCAATTCTAGTGTATGGGCGATGGTAGGAGAATAGAGAGGATAACTATGGTTTCTCTACTTCAAAGTGGTATGTCTATGTCTAGGACGAACCACGTGATAAGAATACACCACAAATGATGCTTATCAATAGGCCGATAAACCCTACCAGTCCTGCTAAAAGGAGGTGGACTACAGGGGACCAACGTAACTGTCACCTACGCGGCCTACCACACGATCCGGCTAGACAGGGGATATCCACAAGTAATCTAGGTCTAAGCACCACGCTTACACCTATACTACAACTCTCACCTATAGCGTCCTATAGATTAAAGTACTCGAAAGAGTTGTGAGCCAGAACATACATGGATAATAATTGCATAATGAAATAAGAAGTAGATTACCAGAGTCATCCCATGAGCAGGCTTGATTAGAGCTTGATCATGACGAAGTACAACCGGAGGAAGAACCGACAGGCCGGCCTCTCCTCCAATCCTCCCTCGCTCTCCATCTCGCTACTATCTAGGTCTACTCTAGTTTAGAGATGAGAGGAGAGCTCTCATCTCCAAACCCTAGCTTTTGCTATGTCTATGTAGAGGAAAGGTTATCCTTCGAGGGCACCTCTCAACTCTACAATGATCTTGTTCTCCTCCAGGGGCCAGGGGTCTGCTTATATAGTCCCCTCAAGTGAATCTGGGCCGTCAGATCAAACGACATTGATTGAACGGTTATCGTTGATCCTTTAGGTCGGTGGAGCGTAATCCGCGAGACGGGTCCTGTTTGGACTTTGTAGCTAGGCGGGCGCCCTAGGGGGAGGGCGGGCGCCCTGCCCCCGAGCCCGCTCGGCTTCCCGTTCGTTCCCGTGGCTTCTAGAGTCTTCTAGATGATAGAAAATTGCACGGCACGTTAATACCTCTATGTAAACCCGACGTGTGGGCCTTTCCTCCATATTTCCTGATAACCCCCTGCTAAAATAGACAAACACCAAAACTTATGGAATTCTGTAAGATAAAACCCTAAGTCTAGGTGTTGATTGCATTTGGATCCTTTTATTTATTTATTTGATGATTATATTTGGTACTTAAGGACCGTCAACAACTCTCCCAAGCTTACCTCTTGCTTGTCCCTGAGCAAGGATGGACTCAAGAGTTTCTATAGTAGTTTCATGCCTTAGAGGTACTCATGCGTTCAAACAAAATCTCATTTCTGGGTTAGGGTAAACTGTTAAGACTTAAACTTACTCATATTACCTTCCACCATGGGGCTTGCAACCGTCACTTGTGTCTTGAGTAGTTAAAAGATAGAACAGTCTAGTCAAGCGCCATGTCTCTTATTCTTGATCAGCTATAGCTCTAGAGTTTTCAAAATAAAACTCAGAGAATCCTGGTATTTCTGGATCCTTACCAAGGCAGTGATGATATATGCCTTCTCTCAAAGTATGTAGTATTTGTGGTATGAGGCATAGTGATATTGCCTTCTCTCTCACCCTACTGTAACAAGGTTTTGATATCTGGAGCTCATAGGTGGGAGACAGCTAATACATACTTACAAGACACTTATTGCATAGTGAAACCATGGATCCAGAGAAACAAGTCAATAAGTCAAATCAAGATGCGCATGTGTGGCAAATGAATGGTGTATGGTGATGATGGTGATAATGGTGAAAACAATGGTGAAAGTCTAATTCTACTTTTGCTCTTTTGAGGGGATACATACCTTTCTTGCACTTTGAAGCTTTTTGAGGGGAATGAGATGCTCTATATTTTCCTTTTCTTTTCTCTCAGGTGGGTATCTTGTACCCCTAATTCTACTATTGGACACTTCTCCATTTTTACCTCTCGTCTCACTTTTTCTTTTCTTTCGAGGTTCCGGGCACTTGCAACTTTTTATTTCCTCGTATTCACTTTTTTTCAGAGCACTCACCCTCCTAGAATAATGTAGCAAGTGGTAGTAACCAAAATATCTCGAGCATTTATTTCATGGGGAATAACAGGGATAGGATAATGTTTTTGGCTATTCTCTCCTGGATATGAGTAGAATAAATTTAGGTGAATCTGGAGATGGAAGGGAGTGGATGTATGTGGATGCATACTTCTGGAGTATAAGCAGCATGTATGAGTGAACGTTCAAGTGAATCTTGATTTTAACCACATGACAAGCTCCTAAGGGTCTACACAGCTTGACCACACTCAATGCTCATAAGCAGTGAAAAGTAAATGTGTGGTTCATTGTCTAATAAGCACGTATATATGGCTGTGGTAGGGTTTTAAACTCTCATCATACAGGAACTCATCATGCATCATTTTAAAGATTTTAAAAGATAAAATTCTCCAAAATTCTAGCATCTCTAGGAACATATAAATAGCTGCTCAACATTCCCATATCATATCCGTTAACGACTTAAACATTAGATCAAGTACTCTTCCCACAAGTTCAGGTTTAGAGCAAATCTTAATTCATAGCAATCATGCCTAAACTTGAGAGAGATTTCAATTTTGAGAACTAGTCATGGCAGAGCAACTATTCATCATTTCCATGTGAGAGCTTGTTGACGGTCCTTAAGTATCAAATTTAATTATCAAATAAACAAAGAAAAGGATCCAAATGCAATGGACATCCAGACTTAGGGTTTTATCTGACAGAATTCCACGAGTTTTGATGTTTGTCTATTTCTGCAGGGGGTTGTCAAGAAATACGGAAGAAAGGCCCACACGTCGGGATTACATAGAGATATCAACGTGCCGCGCAGTTATCTTACATCTAGAAGACTCCAGAAGCCACGGGAAGGAAGCGGAGGCCGAACGGGGCCAGGCACTGGGCGCCCGCCCAGTTGACGTGGGCACCCGCCCCCACCTGGAGTCCAAACAGGACTATCTTTCGAGAAAGATCTCCACCGACCTAAAGGATCAAGGACAACCGTTCAATCAATGTCGGTTTGATCCAACGGCCCATATTCACATGAAGGGACTATAAAACCAGACCCCCTGGCCCCTGGAGGAGAGAGCCTCTCAACCCTAATTCATTATTCTTAAGGGAGAAGAAGCCTCTCATCAAGATTAGAGCCACCATATCAATTAGATATCTAGATTAGCATAGCTACATAGGATTAGAACTAGAAGGAGTCAATCTTCGATTGGTTTCCGGATCTGTCAAGAGGATTCTTGGTAATTCTCTAATTGTTCTTCTAATTGTTCTTGTAATCATCTTTGATCTTCAATATTATGAATATGACTTTGTTCTACTTCAATATATTGCTTATGACTTTGCTCTACTTGTTTATATTCAAGATTATATTGTTCTTAGTCTATCATAGTTATATACTTGGCTTAGTTAGATTGGATCTATATTTATGTTTAGGATCGTATAGCGTTTATCCATCAGATCCATGGGTAAATGATTAATATTGTGTAGGCATGGTGCTTATACCGTATTTATCTACGATTGTACCCAATATGCCAGATCGCGGGGTAGTTCGTGATAGTGACAGCTTCATTGATTCTTATATAGTCCCCCTCTCATGTATTGGGCTGGCAGAGCAACATTATTACAGGGGAGTAATTGCTATGTTTCTCATTTACCTTGCTAATATCACTATGCATGAGCGTAGTCTTGTCTCACAATGACTGCTAAGTATGCTTGCACTAACTATGATAATGCTAGACTATATAGTTGAGAATAACTTAGTGAATATTCTTGTAGTTCGTTCTAATACCATGCCAATGACTTTCTAGAATATCTAATTGAGTTGCTTATCATATTTATAATGTGGCTAAGTTATGCTGATCAGATTAATTATCTTTGTCACTATTCATTACTTCATATATCCTTTATGTGACACTTATCCCTGTATGAAAGAGTTAGATAAATGTTCTCAATTATATATGCAATGATAGATACTCAATCTAATATTCCATTCTATAATCAATATTGATGGTTGCTAATCCCTTCCTACTGGTAAAAATATAAATAACGATACCTAGAATACTTCCAGGTTAAAATGCTACATCGGTATTAATCTGTGCGCTTGCAGATCCCATTCATTATTTATTTAGAAGAGCAATTGTATATTTCAATACCGCGTCTCTCATGTCATGCTGGGGATGACAACTTGGCTTAAGTGGTATGAGGGATAGGTTTGGCATTTTTGGCACCGTTATCAGAATTAGAAAACTAAGTCTACTTTTGTTAGTGATGTTAAGAATACCCAACAGTGCTTATCATGAGGGTTCATAGCAAACTTTATTTATTTATTTTAGCAAACTAAACAAAGATATATATAAGCACAAAATCTTTATTTGGGTTTTTATGATTATGCATCTTTTTATTATTTGAGTAAAATATAAACGCGAGTAGAAACACTTAGCTGGATAAATGGGGGTGCTCTCCCCCAAGCTGCATTTTGACGTAATTTCTTCTCATGTAGCTAGCAGGTGGCGGAGGTGTATTTGAATGTCGGCAGCACCCTGACAGCGATTAGGATGTCCTCCGTCTGCTAGTCTGTTGTAACATCCCCGATGTTACGATTACTAAAAACGGATCATGTCATCATGAGCATTGCAAATCATATTTGTTAAGCATATTAGTATGCATCAACTTAAAACCAGTTTACTTTGATTGCTTGAGCTTAGGGAGGTAGAGTGTGCTTATGTGGTGTGTTGATGCTTGTGTGGTTGCTAAACCCTAGGGTGGAAATTTTCCGAAAAGCTAAGGGGGGAAAAACCCTGATTTCTGGATCCTAGATTTGCCCCCTTTTGCATAAGTCAAAAACTAAGCAAAAATTGAGGTTGAGTTCAAAAGCAAAGTTGTAGCTCTTGGTAAGATGTACAACTTTGGTGTTTTGAGTTTTTGAAGTTTCAATACAGAATTCAAAGTAATTTTGAAAATACAGATTTCCGAAAAGTGTCCCCTTTTCCAAATCAAACCTCCAAATTCAAAATCCATTTGGAATTGTGAAAAGTGGTCAACATGAAAGTTGTATAGCACAAAAAGTTGAGCAACTTTCATGTTGGGAGTTTTTCAAGTTGTTTAGGAAAAACAAAAGTAATTTTGGAAATTCTAATTTGCCCCCAATTCAAAAATTTGAATTTCCTTTGAATTGAGTTTGATTTTCAAACTGTTTGGCAAAATTAACCTTTTTCCATTGAGAATCAACTTGGGACACCTAAATATGTTTTGTAGCTTATAAAATTGTGCACAACTTTGGTTTTGGTTGAATTTTGTGCTCAGTTCAGTTTTTGGGCGATTTTTGCAAAACTCCAAATTGGGTGGATAGGCGCTGCTACAGTGTTTGGCAGGGGGGGGTGCTCTGCCGCCGGGCAGAGCCGCCTCCGCGCGCGACGCCACGCAGCTGGCCACGCAGCTGCTTGCTGCTGTGCTTCACGCGGTCGGCCTCATCCACACCCACTGTTCCGCCGCGAGGATAAAGCCTCGGACGGCCGGAGTTTTCTTTTCCTTTCTGTCAACCTCACCGCCGACCACCACCACCCGCCGCCAAAATTCGTCTTCTCCGTTGCCTTTCCACGCGATTTGAGCACCCCAGCGACTCCGCCTTGAGCCCCGCCACCGATTGCGCCCCCGAGCGCAAGCGCTAACCCACCAGAGCCCTCCACCGAGCTATTCTTCTCCAACTCCGGCCGGAGAGCCGCCGCAAGCACCTCCACCGTGGCCAGCTTCACTCCGCGCCTCTCCGCTGCTGATTCTTGCTTCGTTAAAGTCACGGTGAGCTACCGATGCTCTTACGCCGTTTACCTTGCGCTCTACTCGCTTGGAACGACAGGTGTGTGCCCGGCCGAGGCGGCCACTCGCCACGCCCGTGGCCGCAGGGGCTAGGATAGGGGAGAGCGGGTGTAAAGAGGGTCTGCAGGTGCGCAAGGGACCGGGGAAGCTAGCGCGCCTCACTGCGGAAGTCGGGAGCTCACCGGCGTTGAGCTTGAGCTCGCCGGAGCCGTGGCGGGAGGTAGGCGACGCTTCTGACGGGCGGGTCCCGCCCGTCAGTGTCCGCGTGAGGGAGGGGGGGGCCGCAGCGCGCGCATTCCGCGCGGGAGAACGCTCCCGGGCCGACTTGGGCCGTGCCCCAGCGGGCCGCCTGCGCAGCAGTGTTACTTTTCTTTTTCCTTTTTGATTAAAATTGCTTGATGTTTGAATTTATGTTATAAATTGTGTAGTGATCCAAAAATGATGAAAATTTTTGTATAAATTCCCTGAAATAGTTAGAACCCAAGAAAAATATTAAGTTCTGTTTTCTAGTGGTTGACAAGGATATAAAAATGCCTCTTTTATCTAATGAATAGAACTTCTATGAATTTTAGTAATTTATTAGAGTGTCCAAAAATCACCAAAAATTGTGAAGAGCCTCTGAGTGGTATTCCCTGGCTCCACACAAAATTTGGTGGCATTTGGATAATATTTGATTAAAATATTAATAAATCCTTATTTAGTACTTATATAATAATTCTAAAATAATTAGATAGTGATTAGTAAAATCCTCATAATTAGGGTTGAGTGATTTTGGGGATTGTGTGATGACCTGAGGTCATTAACCCTAATGACCTTTGACATTTTATTATTGTTTAGCCTTAATGCTTAATTACTGTCATTAGCAGTGGAATGAGCGTCCAGCGATGCTCATCGGACTTCTAAAGTGGGAGGACTCCCGGCATCACCGTCAGAGGTCCTTAGGACAATGGCAGGTGTCGGTGGGCCCAAACACTTAGGGGGTTCTGCCACAGCTGGTATCAGAGCGTTCGTTGCTAAGATGACTGCTGTAACCATTGAAAAACTTCAAAATTCGTTTGGATCTAATACTATGAACCTGCCTATTTTGAGTCCAAGTGCTTAGTCCTAATCTACCCCTGTCTATAGGCTTTCTTAGAATTTTTGGAAGTGGTATGGAGGAGCAACATAAAGTATTGCCCTATGTTGTAGAAGTTTAAAGTAATATCGTTACGAATTGTTAGTAGGAATCGTAAGTTCGTGCATGCATCATAATGTATTAACTGGTTAAGTTCCTTCCTCCTTGTTTGGGTTGGGTGAATAGAATCAATCCTATTCTTGCTAACCTTTAAGGTCTCTCTTACTAATCTAAACTTACCCTCTACAGGATGGCTCGTCAGAAGCAGACCCCGCGTAAGCGGACCGGTCCAAAAGGAGTTCCCCGACATCAGCTAGCTCCACGCAGTGATCAAGCCAGTAGTAGCCGTTCGCCGCCTCAGCAGGAGGTGGACAGGTTGTCCGCCGAGTTGACTGAGGTGATGAGAGAGAGAATGTACAATGTTATGGAGATTGGCAAACTTAAAGCTCAACTGGCCAAAGAAAAACAAGCTACAGAGAACTGTGAGGCTATGTTGTCCCGGATGGTGGAGGAGCGGAATGCAGCCATTGCCCGAGAGGAAGAAGCTAGGAGCACACACAGGCATGAGCTAACTAGGATGAACGCAAAGTTGGGCAAGGCCAGGTATCTTAAGGATTTGTACGTGAAGATGGCGGCCACGGTCACCGCACAACGGGATGTCGCGTGGCAACGAGAGGACCAGCTCCAGCTGGAGAAACTGGAGCTGGCACATCACTTAGATACAGTCAATGACCTGGCTATGCAATATCGTGATATTGCATTCGATCTGTATCATCAACTCCACCCACCTCCCGGCGAAGGGGAAATGGATACGGATGGCGAGTTGGCAGACGATGGGGAACCTGACCCAGGCCTCAGTGATGAAGAGGAGTCCGACCCCGATGACCCCAACCCAGGGGGTAATCAGGATGATGGCAATGACGACCCGGGCTACAGCTCTGGCCACACCGATTAGTTCGGTGAAACCAAGGACAACGTCGTTGTAGGAGTTCTAGCTTGCCGTAGTGGGGTTCGGGTATGTAATATAAGTTCTCTTTTGGTTTGAAAAGTTGTACTTGTTTACTCTTGGTGTGTCGAACTAATGTTTAATAAGTGAATGGAAGAATGTAAGATATGTTTTGTGTTATGAATTTCACGAGGTAACAGGTATCTACGATTCTTGGAACAGATGCCGATGCGTACTCGCGGATCTGAGGGAGCTGGGACGTCCCAGGGAGGGGATGATATCCCTAACCCTCCACCTGCTCCACCTTCTTTGGCTGACGCCATTGCTGTTCTGCTAAGTGCCACAACTGACAACGCTCGCTTGCTGCGCGAGCTAGCACAGCGTCAACCACACCCTGCTCCAAACTTCAGGGCACCGCGCAACGGGGACGGAGAGACTCGGTATGTGGACTTTACCGAGACCAGGCCCCCGGTGTTCACTAAGGCCGATGAGCCTTTAGAAGCGGATGACTGGCTCCGAACCATGGAGCATAAGTTCAGTTTGATTCAGTGTTCAGAAACTCAGAAGCCCCTGTTTGCAGCCTAGCAGCTTCGGGGAGCTGCAGGTGCCTGGTGGGAGAACTTCTTAGCTATCCAAGCTCCCGGCCACCAGGTTACCTGGACCGAGTTTAGGGACGCGTTTCGCGCCCACTACATCCCCGAAGGGCTCATGGCCATGAAGGCCGAAGAGTTTCTCGCCTTGCAGCAAGGCGATAAAAGTGTTATGGAGTACGTGGCAAGGTTTAATCATCTCTCTCAATATGCCACGGATCATGTGAACACTGACAGAAAGAAGAAAGCCTGTTTCATGCGTGGTCTAAATACTAAACTTCAGACCATGATGACCACTTGCCAAAATGCTACTTTCTATGAGGCGGTAAATATTGCGATCGCCTCAGAGGAAAAGAATAGAAAACACAAGGAAGCCAAGAAGAAGGCTGCTTCCTCTTCTTTCTCTGGTCGCGGTCAAAAGCGCCAGAGAATCATTTATCATCCACAGGGCCACGGACGTTTCCAAGCGTCGTTACCTTATCGTGGTCTTTTCTCCCCTCCACAGTACAGACCCGGGCAGCAGGTATATTCTCGACCTACTGCCATCGCTTTTGCACCACGCCAGCCGAACACCCCGGGTGTTCGCCCCACTGCTTCACCCAGCCACAATTACCCTTGCTTCAATTGTGGTAAGCCTGGGCATTTCTCTAAAGAGTGCCCTTTTCCCCGCCAAACCAACCCTACCTTTCAAAGGCCACCTATGGGCCAACCCCAGCCGAGTCAGTTCAGGACTGGGACTCAAAAAGGGCAACAGGTACAGAAAGGTAGACCGGTAAAGAAGACAGGGCAAGTCTTCCATACTGAAGTGGAGACGATTCCAGAGGGTGAACCAGTGATGATGGGTACGTTTCCTGTTGCGAAACATTCTGCTTTAATGCTCTTCGATTCTGGTGCATCTCATACATTCATTAATCGCACCTTTGTGTTAAAGCATGGCATACCCATTGGGGAAACACAAGATCATTTTTATATACAGTCGCCAGGAGGACGGCTGATGTCCAAAGAAATGGTTCACCAAGTACCCATCGAATTTGGTGGGCATAATTTTCCTACTAGCATGATTGTTCTTAAGGACCAAGAAATTGATGTCATCTTGGGCATGAACTGGATGGCGCAACGAGGGGTTGTGCTAGACACTTTGTATCGAACCATTAAAATCCCATTGCCCAATGAGAATTCTTATTTGCTAATTCAATTAGTTACTCCCAAACGGACAATTGGGCAAGTTCATGCCGCTAATGTGTCTGAAGTTAAAGATATCCCGATAGTTCGAGATTTCCCGGATGTATTTCCTGAAGACTTACCAGGTCTGCCTCCGGACCGGGATGTACAATTCAGTATAGAATTGAAACCAGGAACAGCCCCAATATCTCGAAGGGCCTACAGAATGGCACCGAAAGAGCTGGCCGAATTAAAAACCCAATTACAAGAGTTGTTGCAGAAGGGTTTTATTCAGCCCAGTTCTTCTCCATGGGGTTGCCCAGCCTTGTTTGTGAAAAAGAAAGATCAAACATTAAGGCTGTGTGTCGACTATCGTCCCCTAAATGAGGTGACGATTAAGAACAAGTACCCATTGCCCCGCATTGACTTATTGTTTGACCAGCTAGCTGGGGCCAAAGTATTCTCAAAAATTGACTTGAGATCAGGGTACCACCAAATTAAAATTAGGCCGGAAGATGTGCCCAAGACGGCCAAGGGCTTTGATTCCATTTGGGTCATAGTAGATCGTCTTACCAAAACAGCACATTTTCTGCCTGTAAAGCTATTGTATCCTGCCTCCACCTATGCTAAGATTTATTTCGACCGTATCCTAAGTCTGCATGGGGTGCCAAAGACAATAGTGTCAGATAGAGGCACACAATTTGTCTCCCAATTCTGGAAATGTTTACACGAGTCCCTGGGCACTAAACTTTTATACAGCACAGCCTACCACCCTCAAACCGGTGGACAAACTGAAAGGGTGAATCAAACCCTAGAAGATCTATTAAGATCTTGTGCCCTGAATTTTCCAGATAAGTGGGATGACTGCTTGCCTCTAGCAGAATTTTCTTACAATAATAGCTACCAAGAGAGTATCAAGATGGCTCCTTTTGAGGCACTGTATGGTCGCCGATGTCGAACTCCATTACACTGGTCGGAACCTGGAGAAAGATGGTTCTTCGGGGTTGACCTAGTGAAAGAGACTGAGAACAAAGTGAAACAAATCCAAAATAACTTGAAAGTTGCTCAGTCCCGACAGAAAAGTTATGCTAATAAAAGACGTCGACCATTAAAGTTCGCCAAAGGTGATCATGTGTATTTGAAAGTATCCCCAATGAAAGGAGTAAATCGTTTTGGTGTTAAAGGCAAGTTAGCGCCTCGTTACATTGGTCCATTTCCAATCATTGACCGATGTGGACAGGTCGCTTACCGCCTTAAACTGCCTGAACGATTATCCGGGGTGCATAATGTGTTCCATGTGTCTCAACTGAAAAAGTGTCTTCGGGTACCAGACCGAGTTCAAGATATTGAAGATGTAGAACTTGAACCAAATCTAACTTATTCGGAGTATCCTATCCGAGTACTGGATCAGAAAGATAGAGTTACTCGAAGAACAACCACCAAATGGTACAAGGTACAATGGAGCCAGCACTCTGAAGAGGAAGCCACCTGGGAATCTGAAGATTACTTGCTAGAGAATTTCCCTGAATTCCACGCTTCTCTTCAGGAGAACATATGATAAATAAAGAGTGTACTCTAGTGAAGGAAAAGAGTCGCAAGAGCCATGTACTTAATGTACATATATGCTTATAATGGAGTGTTTTCCCCAACTTCTTGCCTTATGGGAAAGTTGAAGATGAAAGAGTTTTGACAAATTTCCTTTTCCATTACTTACCCTAAGGTTTTAAATCTCGGGGACGAGATTTCTTTAAGGGGGAAGGGCTGTAACATCCCCGATGTTACGATTACTAAAAACGGATCATGTCATCATGAGCATTGCAAATCATATTTGTTAAGCATATTAGTATGCATCAACTTAAAACCAGTTTACTTTGATTGCTTGAGCTTAGGGAGGTAGAGTGTGCTTATGTGGTGTGTTGATGCTTGTGTGGTTGCTAAACCCTAGGGTGGAAATTTTCCGAAAAGCTAAGGGGGGAAAAACCCTGATTTCTGGATCCTAGATTTGCCCCCTTTTGCATAAGTCAAAAACTAAGCAAAAATTGAGGTTGAGTTCAAAAGCAAAGTTGTAGCTCCTGGTAAGATGTACAACTTTGGTGTTTTGAGTTTTTGAAGTTTCAATACAAAATTCAAAGTAATTTTGAAAATACAGATTTCCGAAAAGTGTCCCCTTTTCCAAATCAAACCTCCAAATTCAAAATCCATTTGGAATTGTGAAAAGTGGTCAACATGAAAGTTGTAGAGCACAAAAAGTTGAGCAACTTTCATGTTGGGAGTTTTTCAAGTTGTTTAGGAAAAACAAAAGTAATTTTGGAAATTCTAATTTGCCCCCAATTCAAAAATTTGAATTTCCTTTGAATTGAGTTTGATTTTCAAACTGTTTGGCAAAATTAACCTTTTTCCATTGAGAATCAACTTGGGACACCTAAATATGTTTTGTAGCTTATAAAATTGTGCACAACTTTGGTTTTGGTTGAATTTTGTGCTCAGTTCAGTTTTTGGGCGATTTTTGCAAAACTCCAAATTGGGTGGATAGGCGCTGCTACAGTGTTTGGCAGGGGGGGGTGCTCTGCCGCCGGGCAGAGCCGCCTCCGCGCGCGACGCCACGCAGCTGGCCACGCAGCTGCTTGCTGCTGTGCTTCGCGCGGTCGGCCTCATCCACACCCACTGTTCCGCCGCGAGGATAAAGCCTCGGACGGCCGGAGTTTTCTTTTCCTTTCTGTGAACCTCACCGCCGACCACCACCACCCGCCGCCAAAATTCGTCTTCTCCGTTGCCTTTCCACGCGATTTGAGCACCCCAGCGACTCCGCCTTGAGCCCCGCCACCGATTGCGCCCCCGAGCGCAAGCGCTAACCCACCAGAGCCCTCCACCGAGCTATTCTTCTCCAACTCCGGCCGGAGAGCCGCCGCAAGCACCTCCACCGTGGCCAGCTTCACTCCGCGCCTCTCCGCTGCTGATTCTTGCTTCGTTAAAGTCACGGTGAGCTACCGATGCTCTTACGCCGTTTACCTTGCGCTCTACTCGCTTGGAACGACCGGTGTGTGCCCGGCCGAGGCGGCCACCCGCCACGCCCGTGGCCGCAGGGGCTAGGATAGGGGAGAGCGGGTGTAAAGAGGGTCTGCAGGTACGCAAGGGACCGGGGAAGCTAGCGCGCCTCACTGCGGAAGTCGGGAGCTCACCGGCGTTGAGCTTGAGCTCGCCGGAGCCGTGGCGGGAGGTAGGCGACGCTTCTGACGGGCGGGTCCCGCCCGTCAGTGTCCGCGTGAGGGAGGGGGGGCCGCAGCGCGCGCAGTCCGCGCGGGAGAACGCTCCCGGGCCGACTTGGGCCGTGCCCCAGCGGGCCGCCTGCGCAGCAGTGTTACTTTTCTTTTTCCTTTTTGATTAAAATTGCTTGATGTTTGAATTTATGTTATAAATTGTGTAGTGATCCAAAAATGATGAAAATTTTTGTATAAATTCCCTGAAATAGTTAGAACCCAAGAAAAATATTAAGTTCTGTTTTCTAGTGGTTGACAAGGATATAAAAATTGCCTCTTTTATCTAATGAATAAAACTTCTATGAATTTTAGTAATTTATTAGAGTGTCCAAAAATCACCAAAAATTGTGAAGAGCCTCTGAGTGGTATTCCCTGGCTCCACACAAAATTTGGTGGCATTTGGATAATATTTGATTAAAATATTAATAAATCCTTATTTAGTACTTATATAATAATTCCAAAATAATTAGATAGTGATTAGTAAAATCCTCATAATTAGGGTTGAGTGATTTTGGGGATTGTGTGATGACCTGAGGTCATTAACCCTAATGACCTTTGACATTTTATTATTGTTTAGCCTTAATGCTTAATTACTGTCATTAGCAGTGGAATGAGCGTCCAGCGATGCTCATCGGACTTCTAAAGTGGGAGGACTCCCGGCATCACCGTCAGAGGTCCTTAGGACAATGGCAGGTGCCGGTGGGCCCAAACACTTAGGGGGTTCTGCCACATCTTCTTTGATCCTTGAATTCTGTGGAGCTCAAATAGACAACAAAGATTTGTGGAACTGGTTATGTGTTAGCATAAAAATCTCTTTGCCTTTATCATGTTGAGCTTCCTCTAATAAATATTACTCTCTTTGGTAGGATCATAAGTTTATTTTTATATTTCTATTTTTTATAGGACAGGAATATATTTATTTTATTTTTACGCCACCACAGTGAATGTGCTTATGGGTTTTATGCCACGAGCATACTCACATGGGGCTTACTATTTTATGATGCAGTGCAACGAACAATTATTTTTGTTTTCTTTTTCTAATGCTAATCTGGAAAAGTAAATATGCTAATGCAAGTGATGGAATAAAAACGAAAAGGAATGCAGAAAAGATAAATACTGATAAATACCAAATTTTCCTTCCGGCAAGGGTCCATTGTTTTAAGTCTTCTGGACAAGACTTGCTGTCGTGTTCATTCTTTAGGTGCGTCTTTTGATTCAGGTGTGGACCTTGACGTCTGCACCTCTTGATACGGTGTCACCCATGTTCTTCGTTTGCCCAGCAGTTCGAAGTGCGGTGTTGGTAGCATCCTGCTTAGTGTGTTTGTGCTTGTAGATCCAGGTCTTTCACTTGGTGGAATCTGGGAGTTGTAAAACTCCACCATGTTTTGCTCCAAGTGTACCTGCTCATAGAGACAAGGTAGAGATCAAGTGCATGGGTCCTGTTTGTGGAAAACACCAACAGAACCAAAAGTATATTTATTCTTCTCTATCTTTAAGCATAGGGAGCAAGACAAATTTGATGGATAATAAGATCATGAGTGTAGTATTTAAAACATTTGTCAGACCAGATCGCTCAACTAATGGAAAGATAATCTATCTATATTTATGTTTTTATATATATATATATCTTCCAAAGATTGAGTATGCAACATTTTAGCTCATATGATTAGGAGTGTGGGATCACAAAGGTGGAAGGACTAAACACGTTGAATCGATTGGGTTGGTTAACCTAGAGTTGTAAATCATACATGTTTGTCTCTTTTATTTATGTGAACACTAGAACCAAGGAGAAGCTTATAAAACTGATAGTCAAGTACCTAAAGATGTTACCTTACTTGAAGAGTGATGGTACAATATCACCTTGTGGAAGCTTTCCTTTCTTAGCGGTTGTGCATTGTGTTTGTGGCACCCTCCATGGATCATCTCTTATGAGCTACGTCTTCCTTGTGTAAATTGTTAAACTTCACGTGTCTCCTTTATCTCCAATGTGGGTTTGTCTCAGGACTTCCCAGGTCGATATTAAAAATTTTTCTGCAGGGGTTAGTCCAACAAAATATCCAATATCTACTATAGCATATTATCGGCTCAAAAATCAACCTAGACACCATGTCTAATTTGATTTAGGAGGGCATTTTAACCTAAGCACCATACTTAATTTAAAATCCCTTGGAAGTAAGATCATCATTCCTAAACTAAGCACCATGCTTATTTAAGAGATAAATGAAACTACTCCAAATCTAGACATATACTAAAGCAAATAAAGGTAGCATGAGAGCATTTATAGAGATCTACTCAAGTGGAGATGAAGTAGTGTGATTAGTATTTAACAAATTGAGCATGTCTCAAAGGTAGGGACAACCAACATAGCAACATGGCAAAGGATATTTTTATGTAAAGTACTCCCCAAAGCTTGAATTTTGCAAAATTCAAGTTTGGATGAATTTAATTCAATGTTGTATGATGATTGGTTGGACATACCTTGTACTTGCTTGTCATTCATCTGATCTTCTTGCTCCAATCCTGGAAAGGTTAGTGACAAGAATACCCGAAGGAATAATTTTACAATTATCCTTATATGCTCAATACACCAGGTAATGTTGCAAATAATTAAAAGCTCATGTTACGATCTGATCAGTGCTTATTTTAGGACACTAAGCTTGTCCTTGGGAAACCATCAATTTATGTCGGTGAAGTGGTTTCCCCTCCAACGCTGACCTATATCAAGATCAACTCAACAAGATCTGCAATATTTATTATAGACATATGCATCGACAACCACCCTTTTAAAGTTTTTATAAATAGAAAGGAAGAGGGGGTTGGATATCTCAAATGTGGTGATGTTGGAGAGACCAATAGATTGGGAAGATGTTGCATATGAGCATGGAGTAAACAAAGTGGCTATGAAATACATTCCATGCTCATTAATGTTATCTTCATCTCCAATCTGAATGTTTGGAGTTTCTCCTGGATTGGTCTCACCTATGTCCTCTTCTATAGTTGGATGAATCTCATCTTCAAAGGGAGTCAAGAACTCACCATTTGAAATTGAGCCAAAGTCAGAATCCATTAAGGCTTCTTCCTTATCCATCCATTCTACACATTCTAGCCATTTAGAACTTGTGATCAGGAAAGGGGAGGTGTTAGAATTTTCTATATGGCTTAGCTCTCCTTCACTTGATATGTCATCCTCGACTTCTTCATAACAGGAACCAGGACATTCTCTAGGAGAACCATTATTGCAAGGATTTGAATTATCCCTGCTTGAAGGTCTCTTATGGAACCAGAAGTCTAAACCATCAGCATCTGAAAAATTTAAGGTTGGAATTCCTTCCTCCCTTAGAGAATTTTGGGGTATTGATGGGTTAGGATCGATAGCTGTCACACCCATATTTTAAGAACAAAATAGGATGCATAAAAGACTCATGTGTGCCCTAGGAATAGTCCCACACATAAGTAGATGTACCATTGCAGTGTTTATTACATAGCGGAACATAATAAATCACATAGTCTTATACATAAATGATAACAAGATGTAAACAACGCTCTCGATGGAAGCTCCACACAGGGACGCTGTTGACTGGTTGACTCCAAACCTAGTACACATAACGGTAGTCCTCATTCCAAGCATCATCACTTGCATAACCTGGGGTGTTGGGGAATGTTGATATTTGGTAACGCAACAAGGAAATGATCCGCAAGCGCACGGATATCGGTGAGCATTTCACCCGGGAGGTTTTCCAGAGTATCGTATTTATATTTTTACCACTGGGAGAAAGGGTGCATCTGACTAACCAAATCTATTGCTACTATCCCTTTAGGCACAAAGAATGTCTTTCGATGTGAGTGATAAATAGAGAAGACTGCAACCGTAGTCTCCTTCTAACCTTGGTAAGGATGATCTATTGTTCTAATGGGGAGGCTAACGGAATCTAGACACCACAAAGGATGTTCAACCCGCACCTATAAACCCTATCCTTCCTGCTAACGAGATGTGATCTACAAAGGTAGCTCGGAAATGTCACGTTCCTCACTACTACCACGGTCCAGCTAGTCAGGGAATATCTATGAGTATCCCAGCCTAAACACCACGTTTATGCCAGCAATGATTACTCTAAACTCTACGCGAAGAGATTAAAGTAAACTCATAAACCATAAGAACAATAAAACAAGAACTTACTAGAATTTAGAAGTCGAATTACTGAAGAATCCTAGGAGCAAGCTTCGGGTTAGGAGAACTTGATCCCGCAGGTACAAGCTTGGAGTAGACACCGACAGGCCGGGCTTCCTCCACTCTACACCTGCACTCTATCTCTCTCAATCTAGTAGAAACTAGAAGATCTATTTCTACCTTACATTGATTGCTAAGCCTAAAAAGAAATATTAATTAGAGAAGAGGTTTTCCTTCGAGGGCACCCCTCAGTCTCTATGATAATTTCTTCATGTCTTCCAGGGGCCAGGGGAGCCTCGCTTATATAGTCCTCCCCTTCTATGCGTTTTTGGGTCGATAGCCGAGGTGGTACTATGTTTTTCTTGATCCAATAGGTCGGTGGAATATCCCGAGTGAAGGAGTCCTGAATTGACTCCAGCACGGGGGCGGGCGCCCTGGGCCTGGCCCAGCTTCGCCTCCGCTTCGGTCTCGTGGCTTCTGGAGTCTTCTAGATGATGTAAAATTACGCGGTGCGTTGATATCTCTATGTAATCCCGACATGTGGGCCTTTCTTCCTTATTTCCTGATAACCCCCTGCAGAAATATATAAACAACAAAACTCGTGGAATTCTGTCAGATCAAACCCTAATTCTAGGTGATGGTTGCATATTGGTCCTTTCTCATGTTTATTTGATAATTAAAATTGATACTTAAGAACCGTCAACAAATACCCCCATACATAGGCTTTTACTCGTCCTCGAGAAAAGGATGGTTAAGAATAATATCTGGGGTTAACATTTAAAATATTCTCTTTATAATTGCAGGGTGTTAAAAATTCCACTGTGTACTATAGTCAGGGATGTGTATGGTTAAGTGTAAAGATTCTTTCTTTTCAATCCTGTCACTTGGAGTTTTTGTATATTTTTGAAAGAAAGTTAGCATACCTTTTTGATCCTCATAGGTTCTCTCAGATCACTCATTATCTTTTATATATATCTCACTGAGGCTGTTTTATTTTGCAAAAATTCTCAAGCATACTTACTTTGGATTTATTGCCTGATCAAAACGGGATCCGAGGAGAGAAATGTCATACTCTTAGATCAAAGACTTTGGAAATTAAAAACTTTATCAACTCTTGCTGGCATATTGCTTATTAGAGGGACCATGGGCTGTCATTTTTTTTAAGTGGATACCGAGGTACCCCTAATTCTACTTCCGGACACTTGTCCATTTTTTTCTGCGAGGTTGTCGAGCACTTGCTCCTTTTTATTTCCTCGAAATATCTTCTATTTTTGCATAGCCCATGCCTCTAATGCAATAATACTTCGGAAGAGTGAATCTTACTGAAATAATGTCTTGATCTTAGGAGCATGATAATTCTCTCAACAAGGGTCTAACTCATTTTGAACAAACTCAATACAGAGCAGATAGCTTTTATAATCATATTTAATATTTCAGTTTTATCAGGCATATAAAACACTGAGGATGGTAGCTAGGAATTTGAACATTTTGAAATAAATTCTCCAAGCAACAATGATATCAAGAATAAGAAACTCATACTCTACCATCACATATTCCATCTTGACTTAAGTAACACAGGGTTTTAAAAAATGATTTTATACTAATTGCAAGTTTTCAGGAAATATCACAGATTGAGATTAATCATGATTAGAAATATTTTAATCTTTTTATTTTATCATGTCGGGAACAATATTCTGCATAATCTAATATATATATATGTGTAGAGTAAAGTGTGTAGAGTGTGTACCTGAATCATGGAGTGGTGTAGTCGGAGTGTGTTTAGCATGTCGAGGGATCTCCCCCATACTTGTTTTCTGCTTTCTTGCACAAAAATAAAGTAGAGACACACAAGACATAATAATAATACTCTTTATTGATCTTGAGGCATTTATTACACAAGGAAGAACAAAATTATTTTTGGCTATTCTCTCCCGGATTAGGAGTAGAATATTTTTGGGTGATTCTGAAGATGGAAATGTATGGATATATGTGGATGGTACTTCCGGAGTAGAAGTAGCATGTGTGAGTGAACGTGCAAGTGAATCTTGATTTAACCACATGAGAAGCTCCTAAGGGTCTACACAGCTTGACCACACTCAATGCTCATAAGCAGTAAAAAGTAATTGTGTGGCTCGAAGTCTAGCAAGCATGTATATATGGCTGTGGTAGGAATTTAAACTCTCATCATATAGGAACTCATCATGCAACATTTTAAAGATTTCCAAAGATAAAATTCTCCAGAATTCTAGCATCTCTAGAAACAGATAAACAGCAGCTCAACCTTCCCATATCAAGTTTTCATCCCACAAGTTTAGGTCTAGAGCAAGCTTTAAATTATAACAGTTATGTCTAAACTTGAGAGAGAACTTAAAATGTGCAAATTAGGCAGAGCAACTATTCATCATTTCCATGCTTGAGTTTTATTTAGATACAGATTAGCATAGCCACTTTATTTATTTATTAAACACACTAAGCAAAAGACATATATATATAAGCATAAAATCTTTATTTGGTTTTTCATAGTTATGTATATTTATATTCTAAAAGAATATAAGTATAGAGATAGATAGATAGAAATACTTATCGAGATAAATGGGGTGCTCTCCCCCAAGCTGAATTTTGACGTAATTTCTCTTGATGTAGCTAGCAGGTGGCAGAGGTGTATTTGAAAGTCAGCAGCATTGTGACAGCGATTAGAATATCCTCCGTCTGCCAGTCTTCTTGATTCTTAGATTCTGTGGAGCTCAAATAGACAACAAAGCTTGTGGAACTAATTAAGTGTTAGCATAAATATCTAGCCTTTATCATGTTGAGACTCCTTAATAATTATTACTCCCTGT
Source organism: Sorghum bicolor (assembly GCF_000003195.3). Classification (NCBI taxonomy): domain Eukaryota; kingdom Viridiplantae; phylum Streptophyta; class Magnoliopsida; order Poales; family Poaceae; genus Sorghum; species Sorghum bicolor. The sequence goes on along the minus strand of NC_012870.2, from coordinate 37,382,537 downwards.
TTTTATATTTTTATTTTATAAAGCAGAAAAATATTTTTGTTTTATTTTTATGCCACCACAGTGAATGTACTTATGGGTTTTATGCCACTCGTATCCTCACATGGGGCTTACTATTTTTCACATTTTTACTTTCTGTTTAGAACTTAATTAACTAAGTGAACTACTTGAAATAATTGAAAGGGAAAGGATAACTACCAAGTTTACCTCTTGGCAAGGCGTTCGGTGTTTTTAAGTCCTCCGAACGGGACTCTCCTCCTTCTCAATTATCCTGAGGTTCGTTGGGTGGCGTAGTCCGTACTTCCGGTAGCGCCTCCTCTTCATGTATAGTTATCTTCCTTTTCCACACCTGACTTGGTGCTTCGGTCTCCTCTGGATAATTCTGTTTAAACTCAACGTCTTCTGACCTTACAACTTTTCCTTCGTAGTCTGCCCATCCGTCCTTGATGATTTGCCTCCTCTGGTTGCGGTTGCGTCGTCTTCTTCTTGTCCTGACCTGCTTAGAATCTTCAACTATATAGTTAGAATCATTAAAGTAATGGCGTACCTTCTCAGAGGGGAAATACACGTGGACTTCTCCGGTTCCAATGTAGATGATAACTTGGATAGTGTTGAGGAATGGTCTTCCAAGGATGATGGGTGGATCGTACTCGTCTTCTCCCATATCAATGTTCTGAAAATCATCTGGAGCTAAATATATATTGGTTGTAGGGGCATGGTTCCATGCAGGAGCTGATAAGTGACTGCGGCCATTATGTTGACGTTAGATCCGGTGTCGTAGAGTGTTTTCTAAAAAGAGTATCTATTGGTTGTGCACTCGATGATTGGAACACCAGGGTCGTCCTTCTTGATCAAGAAAGGTGACTTGAGTCGACGATCTTGACCTCCTTGAGCTGCAGTGACCATCTTAGCTGACTCGGTCCACATTTGTTTGTTCCTGTTCCTCCTGTTGGTCCTCTTCCTTGGTTCATGTCGGGATTGCTCTGAAGTTTATGTAGTCTTGTTCTTGAAGAAAAGTCTCCTTCTTCCCCTTGATGTAGAGACTGATCTTGGCATCATTAGCGTAGATGACAGCTCTGGTGTTTAGGAATGGCCTCCGTAAGATGATGGGTGCCCTCTCCTCAGTACCAGTCTCTACCACCACGAAGTTTGCTGGAGCGTACAAGGTACCAACTTGGACACAGAGGTTCTTTAATATTTCCTTTGGGAAACTAAGTGTCTGATCTCCATTGTGTTTGTGCTCGTAGATCCTGGTTCTTCACTTAATGGAATCTGGGAGTTGTAAAACACCTTCACGTTTCTCAAAATGTGTCCTGCTCATAGAGACAAGGCAGAGATCAAGTGCATGGGCTCTGTTGGTGGAAAACACCAACAGAACCAAAAGTGTATTTGTTCTTTTCTAACCTTAAGCATAGTGAGCAAGACAAAGTTGATGGATCATGAGTGTAGCATTTAAAACATTTGTTAGATCAGATGGCTCAACCTAGTGGAAAGATAATCTATCTATTTTTTTTATCTTCCAAAGATTGAATGTGCAACATATTAGCTTATATGTTTAGGAGCGTGGGATTACGAAGGTAGTACTAAGAACAAAGATTAAGGGACTAAACATGTTGAATCAGTTAGGTTGGTTAATTTAGAGTTATAAATCATACATGTTTGTCTCTTTATTTATGTGAACGCCAGAACCAAGGAGAAACTTATAAAAGGATAGTCAAGTACCTTAAGATGTTACCTTTGAAGAGTGATGGTACAGTATCACCTTGTAGAAGCTTTCCTTTCTAGCGGTTGTGCATCGTGTTTGTGGCTCCCTCCATGGATCATCTCTTATGAGCTACATCTTTCTTGTGCAAATTGTTAAACTTCATGTGTCACTTTCTTCATCTCCAATGTGAGTTTATCTCAGGACTTCCCAAGTTGATATTGAAAGTTTTCCTGCAGGGGTTAGTCCCACAAAATATACCAATGTCTATACAAGCAATTTTTAGTTCGATAACCGAACTAGACTCCATGTCTAATCAGATTAAGGAAGGCTGTTTAACCTAAGCACCATGCTTAATTTAAAAGCCAATAGAAGTATGTGCAGTACTTCCAAACTAACACTTACTAGGATAAACAAAGGTAGCGTGATGGCATTTATAGAGATCTACTTAAGTGGAGATGAAGTAGTGTGATTAGTATTTAACAAATTGAGCATGTCTCAAAGGTAAGGACAACCAACATAGCAACATGGCAAAGGATGTTTTTATGTGAAGTACTCCCCTAAGCTTGAATTTTGCAAAATTCAAGATTGGATGAATTTAATTCAATGTTGCATGTTGATTGGTTGGGCATACCTTGCGCTTGTCATTCATCCGGTCTTCTTGCTCCAATCCTAGAAAGGTTAGTGACAAGAATACCCGAAGGAATATTTCTACAATTATCTTTATATGCTCAATACACAAGGTAATGTTGCAAGTAATTAGAAGTTCATGTTACAATCTGATAAGTGCTTGTTTTAGGACACTAAGCTTGTCCTTGGGAAACCATCAATTAACTCGACGAGATCTGCAATATTTATTATAAACATATGCATCGACAACCGCTCTTTTAAAGTTTTTATAAATAGAAAAGAAGAGAGGGTTGGAGATCTCAAATGTGGTGATAGCACATGAATTCTTAATGCCCTCTAGCCATTGATGTTGCTCTTCTCGATCCTCCTTATGCATGGGATGTCTAGAGAGATTCATAGGATTATCGGGAGGTTCAAGAGAAAGAGCATAGCAGAGATTATTAGGCTCAAGGATGGGTTGGATAGCCGAATCATGGGATTGGAAAATTTGGAAATCGGCTATTGAAACTTCCTCTCCTTGTATGGGAGATGATTCCTTCTCTATCTCTATGATTTTTCTATGAAGACTAGTACAAGAAGGATGTCCACGAATGAAGACATACCTTCCGTTACTAACTGATAAAGAAAGAAGGACTCTACCAAAGGTTATATGATTAAGACCAATGTGAAAATATCTAAGAAAAACATGGTCTTGCAAGGCTAGGTCTAAACCAGAATTTATAGAAAGATTAACAGATTCCCTAGGTGTAGCTAAAAGTGCATTATCTTCTTGATTAAAAGATAGGACCTCGGCTATAGAAAAGGGTTGGTTTTGACCTATTGCAATCAACTCCGGACACAGATCATAATTAGGGGCAGGACGTGTTGACTCCCATGGTCTATGGCTGGTCTCCGAAGGTGCAAAGAATTTAATAATAGTTATGGAATTTGAGTTATCCATAAAGATAAAAATAAAAAGATAAAAGAATAAAAGTATAAAAGTATAATACAAGATAATAGCAAGACTCAAAGTTATCTCAGCAAACCGTCTTTCTCCCCGGCAACGGCGCCAGAAATGCTTGTTGATATTTGGTAACGCAATAAGGAAATGATCCGCAAGCGCACGGATATCGGTGAGCATTTCACCCGGGAGGTTTTCCAGAGTATCGTATTTATATTTTTACCACTGGGAGAAAGGGTGCATCTGACTAACCAAATCTATTGCTACTATCCCTTTAGGCACAAAGAATGTCTTTCGATGTGAGTGATAAATAGAGAAGATTGCAACCGTAGTCTCCTTCTAACCTTGGTAAGGATGATCTACTGTTCTAATGGGGAGGCTAACGGTATCTAGACACCACAAAGGATGTTCAACCCGCACCTATAAACCCTATCCTTCCTGCTAACGAGATGTGATCTACAAAGGTAGCTCGGAAATCTCACGTTCCTCACTACTACCACGGTCCAGCTAGTCAGGGAATATCTATGAGTACCCCAGCCTAAACACCACGTTTACGCCAGCAATGATTACTCTAAACTCTACGCGAAGAGATTAAAGTATACTCATAAACCATAAGAACAATAAAACAAGAACTTACTAGAATTTAGAAGTCGAATTACTGAAGAATCCTAGGAGCAAGCTTCGGGTTAGGAGAACTTGATCCCGCAGGTACAAGCTTGGAGTAGACACCGACAGGCCGGGCTTCCTCCACTCTACACCTCCACTCTATCTCTCTCAATCTAGTAGAAACTAGAAGATCTATTTCTACCTTACATTGATTGCTAAGCCTAAAAAGAAATATTAATTAGAGAAGAGGTTTTCCTTCGAGGGCACCCCTCAGTCTCTATGATAATTTCTTCATGTCTTCCAGGGGCCAGGGGAGCCTCGCTTATATAGTCCTCCCCTTCTATGCGTTTTTGGGTCGATAGCCGAGGTGGTACTATGTTTTTCTTGATCCAATAGGTCGGTGGAATATCCCGAGCCAAGAAGTCCTAAATTGACTCCAGCAGGGGGGCGGGCGCCCAGGCTACCAGGGCGGGCGCCCTGGGCCTGGCCCAGCTTCGCCTCCGCTTCGGTCTCGTGGCTTCTGGAGTCTTCTAGATGATGTAAAATTACGCGGTGCGTTGATATCTCTATGTAATCCCGACATGTGGGCCTTTCTTCCTTATTTCCTGATAACCCCCTGCAGAAATAGATAAACAACAAAACTCGTGGAAATCTGTCAGATGAAACCCTAATTCTAGGTGATGGTTGCATATTGGTCCTTTCTCATGTTTATTTGATAATTAAAATTGATACTTAAGAACCGTCAACAGGGAATTGTAAGAGTGAGCACATATTGTACTCAACAAGTATAACCAAGGGTTCACGAGGCTCAAATAGCTGACACTGGTTTGACTGCATTTAGCTTTTATATGTAGATAGCATATTTATCATTGGATAGCAAATATCAAGGTAGCATAATTAATCCCATAACCACATGATCAATTGTATACAGCAATCATGAATAACACATATAAAAAACATAATAAACCATCATTTATCATCATTAATCATGTTCATCAGTGTCCATCTATTCTGTCAGTTTTTCGGGCCGCCCGTATCCGTCGGCACGGCTAGTATACCAGATTTAACACTCTGCAGAGGTTGTACAACTTTACCCATGAGTCGTGATTTACCCTTTCACCCGAGGTGATCAGCCTCTTAACCCACTACCAAGGAAGGTCGGCAGGGATCACTATGAAGCCTTTCAAAAGTTTGTCTAACATGTTATGGCCGCAAGGTTTCCTTTGCGCGTAGATATAGATACCCCCCTTCCAAATGGCACAATGATGCGCAGCCTATACACATAAGGACAGGGGCTCGCACTATACCCAAAACGGTTCGGCCCCTCCGCCCTTTCGGGTAACCTCTAACAAGCTAGAAAAGTTCTTCATACTGAGCTAAAGCCAGAGCCATATAGCCCTCATGGTTGTACGAGTTGTCCCAGCTTTTGCCAAGGGATAAGTCCTTATGGAGGGTCAAGATCAATCCAGCAAAAGCCAGAGTTCTTTCCACCCTTTATATTCAAGTTGCTAGAAAGCTTATTTTATTATTTATTGTATATTCAAATATTCATGTTACAAGATCATGGATTATAATAAAGCACTAGCAAGAACTACCCAAATGCATATCCAAATGGGTAACAAGGAATTCAGGATAACAATCATCTATGATTTTGCTAAGGTCATCAAGGTGGACACATGCATATGATATATGTATATGTATTAAAAGTGTGTAGGTAACAAGGATAATCCCCAATTATACTTGCCTTGATCCAAGCTCTCCTGAGCCTGCTGGTCTTCAAAGGCTAGCTCTTGATCACCAACGTACGGCTCACCGTCCATACTCGATCATCAATCAATAACATGCAATCCAATGTAGACAATCATACACGAAGGAAACAAGCTATTATTAGAACAATACACCAAACAGTAGTAAAACAAATATAAAAGTTTATCAAAATATTCTACACAACGCTACGATCACATAAACGTAAGGTTCACGAAAATCAGAATTAAAACTTAGAAGATATGAATTTTCTAAGATTTCCTATAGATAAATAAATAATTAAATAGTAGCATGAAATTAAAAGGATTGAAACTGAGAAAACAGTGATACTAACACGTAGATCTCGATAAGATGAATCTAACACAATTTGAATGGAAAAAACAGAGTTAAATTGAGCATTTTATAAGCAAAATAAAATCAGTGGCATTTCTGTAAATAATGAAAGCGTATTTCTGAATGAAGCCGACAGGAAATATGTTTTCAAAACCGAGTTACGCATTCCAGAAAGGTGCTAGGGACGGCGGGTTACAATGTCAAAAAGGGGAGGGGTTCTTTAGCAAAAACGCAAGTGAAACGTTATCTTTTAATCCTGACCGCTGGATCGCGATCCGACGGTGGTGGTTTGATCTGGGCGCCGAGCTAGCCGACGGCGGCCGGAACAGTGATGCCCGCGGCGGCGCCATTGGGGCACCTCGCCAGAGCTCGCATTTTGGTCGTTCCCTAGCGCCAGGCAGCGAAAGAAGACCACCAGAGGGTAGCGGAGAACGTCGCGAACTCACCTAGAGTGTTTTTACGGCCGGAGAAGGCCCGAGGGGAGGAAGCTACGCGCGGCGGTGGAAGTTTTCTCCTGAGTTCCAAACGCGAAGATAGGGTTGCTGTGGCGGCTTCTCGTCGCATAAAACGGAAAAGTGGGTCGAGAGGGGAAACACGAGGCTTTATGGTCATGGATAAGATCTCGTACCGCGCGCAATCCCGGCCTGCGCGGGATTCGGTTTCCACCGAGGGTCTCGGTCGGGCTGGACTCGTGGGAGAAGAAAGGAAAGGTGTTAGGGGAGGCTGTCACGCGGGCCCGAGCTGTCGATGGGAGAAAGCGTGGGGCCCGGTTGCCAGAGACTAAGAGAAGGGGAGGCGCGCTGCGGGCCTATTGCTAGGCTTCGGCTAGGGAGCTGGGGAAAAGTGGGGCTGGGCCGCGCGAGGGAAGGATGAGCCAGGTTTCGGCCTGGTTCCAGGGTGGCTTCTCTCCCCCCTTTTTTTTATTTCTAATTTCTTTTTTTCTGTTTTCTAAAGCCTTTTGAAAAGAGAGAATTTAAAATCTTTTTGGAGACAACATATGCACAGAAAAGAATAAATAAATATCCAGCATGTATGCTCAAGCATGTCTCTAACCTTATGATAAATTTTAATTTCAACAAAAAATTATTTATTTACTAATTTGAATGCTCACGAAATATTCAAATAAATCAAATTAAATCCTATTATTTGAAAATCAAATTTTGGGTGTTACAAACTCTACCCCCCTTAAAAGAATCTCGTCCTCGAGATTGAAAGGTGCTTACTCAAACAAGTATGAATATGATTTTCTCAGATCATCCTCTCTTTCCCAAGTTGCTTCCGCTTCTGAATATCGATTCCATTGCACTTTGCACATTTTAATAACCCGACTTCTGGTGACTCTCTCAGCTGTTTCCAAAATCTTAACCGGATATTCCTCATATGTGAGATCACCTTTAACAAAAAGCTCTTCCAATGGTATTTGCTCCACAGGTACACGCAAACACTTCTTAAGTTGTGACACATGGAACACATCATGCACACCAGATAAACTTTCAGGCAACTCTAACTGATATGCTACTTCTCCACACCTTTGCAAAACTTTAAACGGACCAACATACCTTGGAGCTATCTTTCCTTTCATATTAAACCTCTTCACACTCCGCATAGGTGACACTTTCAGATAGACATAATCACCTTCCTTGAAAGCTAGTTCTCTCCTACGTGTATCAGCATAACTTTTCTAACGAGACTGAGCAACTCTCAGATTATCTCGGATAGTCCACACTTGTTTTTCTGCATGTCTAAGCACATCCATACCAAACACCTGAGACTCCCCGGTTTGATTCCAAAACAAAGGTGTTCTACACCTACGACCATATAATGCTTCAAATGGTGCCATTTTAAGACTTTGCTGATAACTGTTGTTGTAGGAAAACTCTGCATATGGCAAACTCTTATCCTAACTGGTTCCATACTGCAATGCACCAGCTCTCAACATGTCTTCTAGTATATGATTGATCCGCTCAGTCTGTCCATCTGTCTGTGGATGATATGTTGTACTAAAATTCAACTTTGTCCCCAAGGAATCGTGTACTGCCTTCCAAAAAGTAGAGGTAAACTGAGTGCCTCTATCATATACAATCTTCGTAGGCACTCCATGCAAACAAACTATCTGCTCCATATACAACTCTGCTAGTCGAGCTCCTGAATCAGTGGTTTTGACTGGCAAGAAGTGAGCAACTTTAGTCAATCGAACCACTATTACCCATATTGAATCATATCCTCTCTGTGTACGTGGTAAACCCACTATAAAATCCATACCCACTTCTTCCCACTTCCATTCCGGAATCTTCATTGGTTGCAATAATCTAGCTGGCCTCTGGTGTTCATCTTTCACTCGCTGACATGTATCACACAAAGCAACATACTCAGCTACATCTCTCTTTAATCCATACCACCAATACTTTTGTTTCAGATCTAGATACATCTTAGTACTTCCAGGGTGAATGGAATATGCTGACTCATGAGCCTCTCTCAGAATCATATCACAAATAGTGTCACAGAACCGACCAAATTATAAGAGTTCAAGTGCAGAAACGATCGACCAGCAATCAAGTTTCCAAACTTGAGCCCATATAATCCCGGTAGTCAATTGAAATCACGAAGCACTTCAAACCAACTCGCAACAAACCAAGATCGTAATAGTTCAACATAAACACAACGAATGTTACATAGTCATACATTGCCGTCGAAGCAGCACCACATCGGAGTATTAAGTTATTACAACACTTGTTCGAAATCGCGGAAGCAAAATAGTTACACACACATTCCAAAGTTCAGTTCACAAGTTTGGGTTACTGCCAGAGTCTACACCACCCTTCCAAAAGCAACAGGTACGAAGTTGTTAGAGAACCGTGCCCAACGGTTAGTCCTCATCCCCAGCGGGATGGAGACAGGTCTTGCAGAAACCGTCATAGAAGATATCATCTGCAACAGGTGGGAATAAACCCTGAGTACGGGAATGTACTCAGCTAGACTTACCCGTCTAGTAAAACATAAAAAAACACCAAGGATCATGCAAGGCTAAATATCAAGTGGAGCTGGTTGACTCACCTTTTGCCAAAAGCTTAACTCACAACTAAGTTATTTTGAGAGCATCATATTTAATTATCATCAACCTACCACTAGATTGGCACCTATACTACAACACATCACTTGATTATTACAAACATTAATAACCATATCAAATTCATCATATGTTCTTCTTGCTATCATCATTTTCATGAACCAAGTTCATTAGTGAATGCTACGTTTGCCGCTGCTCTGTCAAGTTCTCACTAACCGGGAGAGACGGCGATTCGAATCGAATTCCTATCCAGCTGGAGGGTTATTCCTAGCACTCACCCAAGCATCCCCTGCCGGAGAGCCAACGGGTCACCTTTGGTACAACTCAGGAATCGCGGCTCCGATCAGCGCCGCACTCCCAGGGCTACCACTCTGCCAGGGAGGTCAGGAATTTTAACTCACCTGCCTTTGGGCTTACGCCAATGGTCCCCCGCACACCGCGCTTCCTCTGGTAGTGCGCACTTTATACTTGCCGGTCTTCCGGCCTCAGTCATACTACTCGGCTTCGCGGTCGGAACGAGTTATCCGGCCAACTAAGTGTCAGGCATGCGTTCAACATGACAAGAGGACGTACAACAATTGGCCCTTAGCTGCCACAGACGGAGTTACTACAAACTTGCAAAACTCCGCCCGACTCAAGTCATTTTAATCAGGTTCCATCCACGATAGCACATATAGACCATCGTGATCCGACATCACCCTATATCGCGCAGGTGACAGGAAATCACCCGACTTCTACCGATTAAAGCATGGCTAAGCCGCTACTCGATCCTAACTCTACAACCAGGGTAGGATGAATTATCTGGACAAGGATGGAATAAAGTGCAGCAAAAGTCTCATCACAACTCCTATACGTAATGCATCAATAGATATAACATATTAAGTAAACTTTTGAAAATAAAGGGAGGCTTAGAATGCTCCGGGGCTTGCCTTTCACGAACGACGCCGGCTCGTGATTCGGGCACTCAACTTCTTCTTCGGGCTCCTCGAGTCCGGCTTGCTGGACCTCCACCTCTTGGCTGCCATCCTGACCTTCGGGATTCACTTGCAGCTCGTAGGAGGCTGTCGCGTCCGATGCACCTATTGCATGCTCGAACAATAAGAAGATGCACATGCTAAGGATGAATGCTTGGTAACACAAGTAACTCACTGGACACTCATTTACGGAGTAAAAGTTATACTAGCTCACAAAAGTAAATAAGTCAACTCAGCCCACAACCTATCATGATACTAAAACAGCAAGCAACACAAAACAAGTATACCCAGTAAATAAATCATAACTAATGATAGACAGGTCCAACAATCATGAGTGAAGACATTCTGGAAAGCTTATGAAATTGTCTCCTACTCATCTTTAATCATCACAGCAAGATTCATATATTAAACCAGTCATTTAAACAAAGTTCCAGGTTCTGTCCCAGAAAAACAGAGAGCACCTATTTCAGGAACCCAACTTGGTACAGCTATAACTTTTAAACTACTTGGCCAAATGACCTCAAATGTAAACTACAGCTAGTTCAACAAGTTTAGAACAACTTTGATTTAGACAAGTTTCACAGAAAGTCAAGTTATCATTAAGCAAAGTTAAATCCTTTCCTTGCTGTCCAGGACAGCCTTTAACCCCTTTAAGTAATTGTTTAATGACATAACCAAAACATAAACCATGCCAACCACATGGCTTATGAGCACAAACATATTACAAGGTTACCAGAACACCAGATGAAGACCCCCAAACATTTACTTAACAAGGCATTTATTAATTAATTCTAGATAAGAGCATGATTACAAGATACTAGTCAAAGTGCTCAGAAATATCTACAAAAATTTCAGAAACACAAGTATGACATCAGGGCATCACCATAAAAATTTCAGAGCAATTGCACATACTAAATTAAAGATATGTATTTAACATGTGCCAAGGTAATTATTTCATAAATTTAGAAACATGACTCATATGGTGCCAAACAACAGATTTCAGATTATTTATGTCTTAGGAATACCATAAACCTGTTTACTACCAAAGTAGAGCACCAGCATAAGCACCAATTAATTTATATAATTTAATCATGGAAACAAGCCACATTTCAATCATAAATTACATAACAAAGCTGCAGTGCTCCAAAAATACTGAAATATTTATCAAAGCACTCTAATACCATACAGAGGCTACCATAAAATTTTCAGAGCAAACTAAGCAGTATAACAAGAGATATGCATTTATCCATGAATAACAAGATTAAATCCTTAATAAATAATTTCCCAGAAAACATGGTTCATTTTATATTTTTATTAGAAACTAGCCATCTCAAGGAATACCACAAAATTTGTTTCACAATTTTTGGATCTCTGAAATAAGAGATATGATTTTTGCAAGAAAGCCAAAAATCAGGATTTTGAATAAAAGAAAAGGAGGGAAGGAGAGGGTCGCTGACAGTGGGTCCCATCTGTCAGGTTCTTCTTCCTCACGGCCGAGGCGACTTTCGCCGGCGATTTCTCCGCGACGGCGAGGTCTCCGGCCAAACCAAGGGCACCAACATGATCCCTAGACTCTAGCGACTCGATTGACCCCACTTTAACCACGGCGGAGCCACCGGAAGGGGCTCACCGTCGACGATGGCGGCTCGGCGGAGGTGCTCGGCGTTACGCCGGAGCCCTCAGGCCAGTAGAGCGCAACCTAAGGCCTTCTACAGCACCAGCGGGCTACGGCGAAGCTTCCTAGGTACACAGCTTGGCCTGGATCCTCGTGGAACACGCTGGCCACGAGAGCACCCATCTCCGGCGGAAGCACGGTGGCGCTGCGCACCGTGTCCGGCGACGGAGAGCTTGGTAGAGCGTCCACCAAGTGGCGCAAAAGCTCGCTAAGGACCTAAGCTACCTCTAGGACCTGACCAGAGACGACGAGAGGCTTCACAGGGCTCAGCATTGAGTTCGCCGGAGAAAACGGTCACGGCGACCCGATTTGGGGAAAGAAGGAAATGTCGGCTCACCGGTGGGTTTCTCGGCGAGGTGGTGGGTGGAGAATGGAGAGCAGTTCACGGCGGAGCTGTGGGTGGAATTTGGTGGACCGAGACGCAGCGACGAGCGCACACGAGCTCGCCGGAGTGAGCTTGCGACGGTGAGCTCGCTGCGGGCGGTTTACAGGCGCGAGAGGGCGAGGAAAGCGAGAGTGGACGCGTCCACTCTGCTCGGGGCGTCGCCGTGGACGTCATGCGTGCGCTGGGAGCTGACGAGCGGGGCCATCGCCGGCGTACGGGCGACATCTGGTGGACAGATGGCGCTCTGGCCATCCACGACGGCGAGCTCGGCTTCGGTTCAGAAGAAACGATTGTCACAGAACCGACCAAATTATAAGAGTTCAAGTGCAGAAACAATCGTCAAGCAATCACGTTTCTAGACTTGAGCCCATATAATCCCGGTAGTCAATCGAAATCACGAAGGACTTCAAACCAACTCGCAACAAACCAAGATCGTAATAGTTCAACATAAACACAACGATTGTTACATAGTCATTCGTTGCCGTCGAAGCGGCACCACATCGGAGTATTAAGTTATTACAACACATGTTCGAAGTAGCGGAAGCAAAATAAGTACACACACTTGTTCAAAGTTCAGTTCACAAGTTTGTTACTGCCAGAGTCTAGGTCATCCTTCCAAAAGCATCATAGACGAGAAGATTAGAGAACCGTGCCCAACGGTTAGTCCTCATCCCCAGCGGGATGGAGACAGGTCTTGCAGAAACCGTCATAGAAGATATCATCTGCAACAGATGGGAGTAAACCCTGAGTACGAGGATGTACTCAGCTAGACTTACCCGTCTAGGAAAACATAAAAGACACCAAGGATCATGCAAGGCTGAATTTTTAAGTGGAGCTGGTTGACTCACCTTTTGCCAAAAGCTTAACTTACAACTAAATCATTTTAAGAGCATCAAATTTATTTATCATCAGCCTACCACTAGATTAGCACCTGTACTACAACACATCATTTGATTATTACAAACAATAGTAACCATATCAATTTTCATCATATATTCTTCTTGCTATCAGCATTATCATGAACCAAGTTCATTAGTGAATGCTACGTTTGCCGCTGCTCTGTCAAGTTCTCACTAACCGGGAGAGACGGCGATTCGAATCGAATTCCTATCCAGCTGGAGGTTTATTCCTAGCACTCACCCAAGCATCCCCTGCCGGAGAGCCAAAGGGTCACCTTTGGTACGACTCAGAAATCGCGGCTCCGATCAGCGCCGCACTCCCAGGGCTACCACTCTGCCAGGGAGGTCAGGAATTTTAACTCACCTGCCTTTGGACTTACGCCAATGGTCCCCCGCACACCGCACTTCCTCCGGTAGTGCGCACTTTATACTTGCCGGTCTTCCGGCCTGAGTCATACTACTCGGCTTCGCGGTCGGAACGAGTTATCCGGCCAACTAAGTGTCAGGCATGCGTTCAACATGACAAGAGGACGTACAACGATCGGTCCTTAGCTGCCACAGACGGAGTTACTACACACTTGCAAAACTCCGCCCGGCTTAAGTCAAATTAACCAGGTTCCATCCACGATAGCACATATAGACCATCGCGACCCGACACAACCCTATATCGCGCGGATGACAGGATATCACCCGACTTCTACCGATTAAAGCATAGCTAAGCTGCTACTCGAACCTAACTCTACAACCAGGGAGGGTAAGTTATCTGGACAAGGATAGAGTAGAATGCAGCAACAGTTTCATCACAACTCCTATACGTAATGCATCAATAGATATAACGTATTTAGTAAACTTTCGAAAATAGAGGAGGCTTAAAATGCTCCGGGGCTTGCCTTTCACGAACGATGCCGGCTCGTGACTTGGGCACTAAACTTCTTCTTCGGGCTCCTCGAGTCCGACTTGCTGGACCTCCACCTCCTGGCTGCCTTCCTGGCCTTCGGGGTTCGCTTGGAGCTCGAAGGAAACTGCCACGTCCGGTGCACCTATTGCATGCTCGATGAATGAGAAAGTGCACATGCTACAGATAAATGCTTAATAGCACAAGCAACTCACTGGACACTCATTTACGGAACAAGAGTTATACTAACTCACAAGAATAAACAAGTTAACATAACCCAAAACCTATCATGGCACTAAAGCAGCAAGCAACATAAAACAAGTATGCTCAGTAAATAAATCATAAGTATAGATAGACAGGTCCAACAAACATGAGTAAGGACATTCTGGAAAGCTTAGGAAATTATCTACAACTCATCGTTAAACATGACAGCAAGATTCAAACATTAAACTAGTCATTTTAACAAAGTTCCAGGTTCTGTCCCAGAAAAAACAGAGAACCCCTATTTCTGGAACCTAACTTGGAACAGCTGTAACTTTTAGACTACTTGGCCAAATGACCTCAAATTTGAACCACAGTTAGTTCAACAAGTTTAGAACAACTTTGTTTTATACAAGTTTCACAGAAAGTCAAATTATCATTAAGCAAAGTTAAATTATTCACTTGCTGTCCAGACAGCATTTAACCCTATAGTTAATTATTTAATGACATGATCAAAACACAAACTAAGCCAACCATAAGACTCATGGGCACAAACATATTACAAGGTCACCAGATCATCAGTTGAAAACCCCAAAACAATTACTTAACAAGGCATTTATTAATTAATTTTAGGTAAGACATATTTACAAGATATTAGTTAAATTGTTCAGAAAAATCTACAAAAATTACAGAGGCACAAGTATAACATCAGATCAACACCATAAAAATTTCAGGACCATTGCACATGCCAATTTAAAGATATGCATTTAACATGTATCAAGGCATTTATTTCATAAATTCATAAACATGACTCATATGGTGTCAAACAACAGATTTCAGATTATTTGCATCTTAGGAATACCATAAACAAGTTTACTACCAAAGTAGAACACCAGCATAAGCACCAATTATTTTATATGATTTAATTAAAGAAACAAGCCATATTTCAAACACAAATTACATATCACAACTGCAGTGCTCCAAAAATCATGAAATAATTATCAGAGCACTCTAATGCCATGCAAAGACCACTATAAAAATTTCAGAGCAAACTAATCAGTAAAACCAGAGATATGCATTTATCCATGAATAACAAGATTAAATCCTTAATAAATAATTTCTCAGAAAACATGATTCATTTTATATTTTTGTTAAATACTAGCCATCTCAAGAAACAACACAAAATTTGTTTCACAATTTTTGGATCTCAGAAACAGGAGATATGATTTTTGCAAGAAAGCCAAAAATCAGGATTTTGAATAAAAGAAAAGGAGGGAAAGAGAGAGTCGCTGACAGGGGGTCCCACCCGTCAGGCTCTTCTTCCTCGCGGCCGAGGTGATCTTCGCCGGCGATTTCTCCGCGACGGCGAGGTCTCCGGCCAAACCCAGGGCATCAACGTGATCCCCACACCCTAACGACTCGATTGACCCCACTTTTGCCACGGCGGAGCCACCGGAAGGGACTCACCGTCGGCAATGGCGGCTCGGCGGAGGTGCTCGGCGTTACGCCGGAGCCCTCAGGCCGGTAGAGCGTGACCTAAAGCCCTCTACAGCACCAGCAGACTAGGGCGAAGCTTCCTAGGTACACGGCTTGGCCTGGATCCCCGTGGAAAGCGCTGGCCACGGGAGCACCCAACTCCGGCGGAAGCACGGCGGCGCTGCGCACCGTGTCCGGCGACGGAGAACCCGGTAGAGCGTCCACCAGGTGGCGCAAAAGCTCGCTAAGGACCTAAGCTACCTCTAGGACCTAACCAAAGACGGTGAGAAGCCTCACAACGCTCGGCATTGAGTTCGCCGGAGAAGAGGGTCACGGCGGACCGATTTGGGGGAAGAAAGAAATGTCGGCTCACCGGTGGGTTTCTCGGCGAGTTAGAGGGTGGAGCTTGGAGAGCGGCTCACGGCGGAGCTTTGGGTGGAGTTTGGTGGACGGAAACGCAGAGAGGAGCGCACACGAGCTCGCCGGAGTGAGCTCGCGGCGGAGAGCTCGCTGCGGGCGAGGTTCAGGCGAGAGAGGGCGAGGCAGAGCGAAATGGACGCGTCCACGCGCTCGGGGCGTCGCCGTGGTGGTCATGCACGCGACGAGGGCTGACAGGCGGGGCCAGGAACGGCGTACGGGCGCCAAATGGCGACGGAGCGCTGCCGGCGGTCGGCCACGTCGACGAGGTCCAAGTCGATTCAGACAGTGCATCGACCGACTGACAGAGCGACTTCACCGGTGATTATCTCCCAAACCAGAGCGAATTAGGAGATGGCGTAGTTGACAAACTTGGAGTACTAGACGAGATCTACAACTTTGTCAACTAGAGCAAAGACTAGATTGGCCTGGATTGAAAGATATAGAGTTCCCAAAATCGATCACGCAAACTGCAAACCACCCGGGGACTTAGAAAATTTTCCAAGTGTGGAAAACAGCCCCAAAACTGCCTTGTGGGCCACTTTTGAGCTATTTGTGTTCATTTTCATGAGATGGCCATAAAACAACTTTTGTTCCTTATAAAATTTGCTACAACTTTGCTGTAGGAAGTTTTGACATGCAAACATTTTATGAAACACTTTTTAAAAGCCTAAGCAAAAGAGGTTTCTAGGGCCTATTTGCATAAGTAAGACTTAAGTGATTATTTTGGAGAAGTGATCAACATGAACATTGCTCCCAAGAATAAGTTAAGCATAGATAAGCTATTTACCAAGGCATTAAGCACAAACACAAGCATTGTTCACTCAAACATAAGCATAGGAGGCCTATCTAAGCCATTTAAAACACATTTTTGCAAAGGATGCCATGTCCCAAGATAGATGATGATCATGGATGCTTTGAATAAATGATGATGCTCATGCTATGCACATGTTTGATGCAACCATAACACTGGGGTGTTACAGCCCTCCCCCCTTACAAAAATCTCGTCCCGAGATTTGAAAGCTTACTGATTTTCGAAGAAGGTTTTGTAAACTTCTTTTAAATAATCCTCCGTCTCCCAAGTGGCATCTTCTTCCCCGTGGTTACTCCACAACACTTTGTAGAGCTTAACGACCCGATTACGCGTCTCCCGTTCCTTGCGATCAAGAATCGCTACGGGTTTCTCCTCATACACCAAGTCTGACTTCAACTTGACATCTCGAATTTCCACTCGTTCCTCCGGTACACGAAGGCACTTCTTCAATTGTGATACGTGGAAAACGGGGAAGATAGCTCGAAGCGCAACTGGGAGTTGAACTTTGTATGCCACATTCCCTTTCTTTTCGAGAATCCGATAAGGTCCCACATAGCGAGGTGCAAGCTTTCGCTTGACTCCGAACCTTTGTACACCCTTCATTGGAGACACCTTGATGTACACATGGTCACCGACTGAAAACTCAATCGGCTTCCTTCTCTTGTCAGCATAACTTTTCTGACGGGCTTGAGCAGCTTCCAAGTGTTGCTGGATAACACGGACTTTCTGCTCTGCTTCGTTCACGAAATCGATGCCGTAGTATCTTCGCTCTCCAGCTTCTACCCAATTCAACGGGGTTCGACACTTTCGACCGTACAAGGCTTCAAATGGAGCCATTTTGATACTCTCCTGATAACTGTTGTTGTAGGAGAACTCAGCTAATGGCAGCCACTTGACCCAAGAACCTTTTGACGAGAGAGCACATGCCCTCAACATATCTTCAAGGATCTGGTTAACTCGTTCAGTTTGACCTGCTGTTTGGGGATGATAAGCAGAGCTGCGGACCAAGTGAGTACCAATCTGCTCATGAAGACATTCCCAAAAACGAGCAGTGAACTGTGGTCCACGATCAGATATGATTGTTCGAGGCACACCATACTGACGAACAATGTGCTCGAAATACAACTCCGCATACTGATGAGGACGATAATCAGTTCGGACTGGAATAAATCGAGCAACCTTGGTCAAACGATCTACCACCACCCAGATGGAGTCATAACCCTTAACAGAAGTTGGGAGTCCACTGATGAAATCCATGCTGACTTCTTCCCATTTCCAACCAGGAATTGACAAGGGTTGAAGCAAACCAGCTTTCATGTGAACAGCCTTCACACGACAACAAATGTCACAACGAGCGACAAAAGCCGCTATCTCCTTCTTCATCTTTGTCCACCAAAACAAAGGCTTCAGATCCTGATACATCTTGCTACTACCAGGATGGATAGACATTTTGGATGAATGAGCTTCAGATAAGATCTGATTTCGCAGCTCGCGGTCTTTTGGGACCACAAGTCGATCCTTGAACCAAAGAATTCCGTTTTCATCAACCCGGAAATGCTTGGTTTCCTCTTCTTTCATCTTTCTCTTGATATGGTAGATGCCTACATCTGTCTGCTGCAACTCGATGACTTGATTGCGAATGGTACTTTCCAGAGAAATCTGGTTGAGCACAAACGGATGCATAAGATGTGACAACAACGGATCTTCCACTTGGATTGAGTGACAGTGCGCTTTCCGACTCAAGGCATCCGCCACTACGTTTGCCTTGCCCGGATGATAGTGCACTTGGAGATTATAGTCTTTAATCAACTCAAGCCACCTTCGCTGCCGCATGTTCAGTTCAGGTTGAGTGAAGATATACTTGAGGCTCTTATGATCGGTGTAGATATTACACAGATTACCCAGCAGATAATGCCTCCAGATTTTCAAAGCATGAACAACTGCTGCCAATTCTAAGTCATGAGTGGGGTAATTGACCTCATGCTTTCGAAGTTGGCGCGAGGCATACGCGATAACGCGACCTTCCTGCATCAACACACAGCCTAAACCAATACCTGATGCGTCACAAAAGACATCGAAAGGCTTCTCGATATCAGGTTGAGCTAGGACAGGAGCTGATGTCAACAGTGTCCTCAACTTGTGGAATGCCCCTTCACACTCAGGTGTCCACCCAAACTTTTCATCTTTCTGAAGTAGACGAGTCATAGGCTTGGATATCTTGGAGAACTCCGGAATAAATCGACGGTAATACCCAGCCAGACCGATAAAACTCCGAACCTCGTGTACCGAAGTTGGAACTTTCCAATCCAGCACCTCTTGCACCTTAGCCGGATCCACCGATATGCCTTCTTCAGATAAGACATGGCCCAAGAAAGGTACTTTCTTTAGCCAAAACTCACATTTGCTAAACTTAGCATAAAGCTGATGTTCGCGCAAACGCGACAACACGACACGCAGATGCTCTGCATGCTCATCATCATTGCAAGAATATACCAAGATATCATCAATGAAGACCACTACAAACTTGTCCAATTCGGGCATGAACACCGAATTCATAAGATACATGAAATGAGCAGGTGCATTCGTAAGCCCGAAGGACATGACAAGGTACTCATACAACCCATACCTCGTCGAGAAAGCCGTCTTAGGGATATCTTCAGGACGGATCTTGATCTGATGATACCCAGATCGCAAATCAATCTTGGAGAATACCTTAGCCTTAGACAACTGATCAAACAAGATGTCAATGCGAGGAAGAGGGTATTTGTTCTTGATAGTCACCGCATTTAGGGGACGATAGTCCACACACATGCGCAAAGACTGATCCTTCTTCTTCACAAAGATAGCCGGACAACCCCAAGGAGAAGAACTAGGACGAATAAGACCCTTCTGCAACAACTCATTTAGTTGGGTCTTAAGCTCAGCTAATTCATTGGGCGGCATCCTATAAGGTCTTCTAGAGATCGGAGCGGTGCCTGGAATCAATTCAATTTTGAACTCCACATCCCGATCCGGAGGAAGCCCGGGTAGATCATCAGGAAAAACATCCAGAAACTCACACACCACCGGAATATCCTGAAAAGCCTTAGATGTAACTGCATTCACAGTGCTACGGATTTGAATATCACGAGGGAGTTGCACTAGAAATGCCTCCTTGGTATCTGGGTCTTTCAACATCACTACACGAGTGGTGGTGTCAATAAGAACTCCATTACCACTCATCCACTTCATCCCCAGAATTACATCTATGCCCACACCGGGTAAAACAACCAGATCAGCAAGAAACTGAAGGCCTCCTATCTCCAGAGTTGCCCCCAAAACCACTTGATTGGTGGAAATGTCATTTCCCGCAGCACTAATACAATAACTGCCCTTATCAAGTGTAATGGTCTTGATGTTATGCTTAGATATAAATTCAGAACTCACAAAAGAATGCGATGCTCCAGAATCAAAAAGCACGAGTGCATCATGTTGATTGACCAGAAACTTACCAGCCGTGACTACCTCACCAGCAGGGATTGCCTCTACAGTTGTGTAATGAACACGCCCCTGACGGACGTTCCCCTGGTTGCCCTTCTTTGGCGGGTAAGGACAGTTGCTCTGCCAATGCCCGGTCTGATTGCAGTTCCAGCACGGACGGTTGGCAGGTGGAGTCTTGGCATAGTTGGGACCCGTGTTGCCCCTAGGAAGAGCAATAGAGTACCCCTTGCGAAAACCCGTCTTTGCCTGATTCTTCTTCATTGGAGGGCGGTATCGCTGGTTGGGGGTTGGAGCACGGAATGGTGGCCTTGCTGCCACTGGAGCCTTGGACTGAGATGATCCTGCCCCGGCCTCAAAAGCCCTCTTGCGAGTCTTGGTCGCAGTGTACACAGTGTTATAATTCTCTTGAGTAAGAGCATCACTGACAAACTCATTGAAAGTTGTACACCTAGTGCGGCCCATAGTCTTCAGCAATTTGGGACCCAAACCCCGCTTGAAACTAGCGATCTTTTTCGTCTCCGTGTTCACAAACTCAGGAGCATACCTAGACAAGTGATTGAAAGCATGCAAATACTCCTTCAGAGTCTTGTTGCCCTGAGTCAGCTGCATGAACTCGGTGTGCTTCATCTCCATAACACCCGGAGGAATGAAATGCCCTTTAAACACCTCACGGAAAAGATTCCAATCAAGCACGGTGTCGGCTGGAAGAGCCTCCCGATACTGATTCCACCAGATGCCTGCCGGTCCTTGCAGTTGATGAGCTGCATACTCTGCCTTCAAACTTTCAGTCAACCGAAGTAGGCGAAACTTTTGTTCCACCGTATTCAGCCACTCTTCAGCTTGAAGGGGTTCTTCAGCTTCCCTGAAAGGTGGGGGCTTTGTATCCATGACGTCCTTGAAGCTACTGTACTGGTTAGGAGCTGGCCCTTCCTGTGCATTACGGCCACCCTGATTTGCCATCCGATTGATGGTTTCAGTGAGCATCCTCTGATTTTCCACCATCATTTGCATCAGCTCAGCTGGATTTGGTAGTGGAGGAGGAGGTGGTGGATTCATGTTTGCACGCTGTTCCGCACCTCGGGTGCCACGAGACATCTGAAAAGACACAGTCAGTGAGCATTGATGATGACAAGATTTGCCGTAGAAGAACTTATATTTATGCCTGAAAGTATTCGAGAGAATAGCTTTACAGAAAGGCACAACAATTCCATTCCACAAAACAACATCACCAATCCAACACATGACATAGATATCCGCAATACGCACCACAACGGAAAACATCGGCATAACATAACGATCATAAAGACTGCACATGGGGTCCATGAAGTTATTACACCCTTTCAGTACATGCCATGAGTCAAGGTCAAAGTTTCGGATTACAACATGGTTACAAAAGCACCACAACCGACTGGCATACAACAAAAGATCCTGGCAACAACTACTCACTACTCCCTACACTCCAGGCTCGTCGTCCGAATCAGCGTCGAAGATCGCCTCTCCATCCTCGTCGCTAACCGGCTCAAGCTCCTCGTCCTCCACGTCCTCGTGTAAAGGTGGTGCAGCCGCTGCTGGTCCATCAACCTCCATACCATCATCATCGGCCACAATCACCTGAGGTCCCACCTCTGGATACACGGGTATAGGGCGAGGAATAGGGTGTAGCAAGTTGTTGAGACGGTGAATCTCTACAAGACCAGCCTCAATCTGACCCTGTAGATAGTTCTCCCGCTCAAGCGACTGAACTCGGTGCATCTCCCATGCTCGGCGCCTGTTCTCCGACACGCGGAGTGCAGTATCCCTCTCACGGTGAGCTGCACCAAGCGCTCCTGCAAGGCCTCCCTCTCTCGAGCTAACTGGCTCATCTGATCCTGCTTATGATCTCTCTCCCTGATGGCCTTCACCCACTGCTGTCTACGGTACTCCGCTATGTCCTCCCAGTCATTGCGGTCCTTCTGGGTTTGCTCCAGGAGTCTAGCTTGCTTGCGAAACTTGCGAGCACGCTTTTTAGCCTTCCGCTGCATCTCCTGGGCCCTGTGAACAGCCACCATCACCTGTGCATAGGTGCCCTCTCGCTGACTGATCAGCTTGAGTACAGCCATCATAGCACTCATAGCAGGACTAGAGCTCTCAGCTCTCTCTCCTCTGCCTCGAACCAAAGCACAACCATCAGCCTGTTTCCACTCCGCAGCTGCTGGGTCAGCACTAGGAATGGAGGCCGCTGGTCCTCCTGTCAGCTCGTCACCACACCTCTGACAGATGTCGAGCAGGATAGTCTGGGCTGCAACCTGAGCTGCCTCCCAAGGAGTCTGCCCATCTGAGCTGCACGTCCAGCCTGTCCATGCAGGCTTGTCCCCATGTGGAGGGACAACTCCCTGCACAGCAAACCACTGGATCCCTCCTGTGCTCTCCATCTCCCACCAAGAATACTGAGGTGGCTCAGTATACCCAACAGCCCGTAACACTCTCCAGAGCAGGGTAGGAGTGCCAAACTCGTGCAAGAAAGTGTCACTGGGACGAGGCGAAGCGGGTGCGTCCATCTGTGGAAAGGAATAGGAATGCCATGGGTAAAAGAGGATCAGTTGAAGCAACATTTTAATTATTTTAAAAAGGGACGACAATGTAAGGGAAGAAGCGGACAGAATGTATGTATGAATGCGACATGATGCATGCACGAACCGTACGTCCTCACAAACTGAGAAAATTAATATTCTAACGGATATACGGTGGCATACATTCGTCTCTCGATACGGTAACTATCGGTTTACACGTGCGCTGTTAGAGTACCTGCAGAAACTTCATTTCAGCCCAACAGTTCCCAATATATCACTCAAGAAAGCAGTAAACTAAGTGCTCATTGCTTGGACATGCCCAACATGCCCCAACAATGACACCACAACTACCCGAGAAATTAATATACTCCCCAATTAAGTTTCTTTCGTGGTTCCATGGTTTCGACATGTAACCACTCCAGAAAACCACCGCGAACACTCCCCTAGACCGCCGTTTGGACGATCATGCTCTCACAGCTCACACTTACCTGAGCGTAGGTGCGACGTTGCATAATTTAAATCTAGCGACATATGTGGCTAATTCACATATGAAGGCTACCTCCACCATTAGACCACAGGGTAGCATAGTGCGGTCATCACACATCCATACCTGAGTACTGCCGAAGATGCATAAATAAAACCCCCCCAAGTTAGTACTTAAATAGCCACCTAGAGTCCTTATATGGGCAAGGAGGATTCGACCACTGGCAGAACTTAGTTATTTGTTTTACACCATTTTATTTAAAAATTCTTTTGTTTTAAATACGCAAACGCTGCATTTATAATGCTGAACTTGCTCCGATGCCAGCTGTCACAGAACCGACCAAATTATAAGAGTTCAAGTGCAGAAACGATCGTCAAGCAATCACATTTCTAGACTTGAGCCCATATAATCCCGGTAGTCAATCGAAATCACGAAGGACTTCAAACCAACTCGCAACAAACCAAGATCGTAATAGTTCAACATAAACACAACGATTGTTACATAGTCATTCGTTGCCGTCGAAGCGGCACCACATCGGAGTATTAAGTTATTACAACACATGTTCGAAGTAGCGGAAGCAAAATAAGTACACACACTTGTTCAAAGTTCAGTTCACAAGTTTGTTACTGCCAGAGTCTAGGTCATCCTTCCAAAAGCATCATAGACGAGAAGATTAGAGAACCGTGCCCAACGGTTAGTCCTCATCCCCAGCGGGATGGAGATAGGTCTTGCAGAAACCGTCATAGAAGATATCATCTGCAACAGATGGGAGTAAACCCTGAGTACGAGGATGTACTCAGCTAGACTTACCCGTCTAGGAAAACATAAAAGACACCAAGGATCATGCAAGGCTGAATTTTTAAGTGGAGCTGGTTGACTCACCTTTTGCCAAAAGCTTAACTTACAACTAAATCATTTTAAGAGCATCAAATTTATTTATCATCAGCCTACCACTAGATTAGCACCTGTACTACAACACATCATTTGATTATTACAAACAATAGTAACCATATCAATTTTCATCATATATTCTTCTTGCTATCAGCATTATCATGAACCAAGTTCATTAGTGAATGCTACGTTTGCCGCTGCTCTGTCAAGTTCTCACTAACCGGGAGAGACGGCGATTCGAATCGAATTCCTATCCAGCTGGAGGTTTATTCCTAGCACTCACCCAAGCATCCCCTGCCGGAGAGCCAAAGGGTCACCTTTGGTACGACTCAGAAATCGCGGCTCCGATCAGCGCCGCACTCCCAGGGCTACCACTCTGCCAGGGAGGTCAGGAATTTTAACTCACCTGCCTTTGGACTTACGCCAATGGTCCCCCGCACACCGCACTTCCTCCGGTAGTGCGCACTTTATACTTGCCGGTCTTCCGGCCTGAGTCATACTACTCGGCTTCGCGGTCGGAACGAGTTATCCGGCCAACTAAGTGTCAGGCATGCGTTCAACATGACAAGAGGACGTACAACGATCGGTCCTTAGCTGCCACAGACGGAGTTACTACACACTTGCAAAACTCCGCCCGGCTTAAGTCAAATTAACCAGGTTCCATCCACGATAGCACATATAGACCATCGCGACCCGACACAACCCTATATCGCGCGGATGACAGGATATCACCCGACTTCTACCGATTAAAACATAGCTAAGCTGCTACTCGAACCTAACTCTACAACCAGGGAGGGTAAGTTATCTGGACAAGGATAGAGTAGAATGCAGCAACAGTTTCATCACAACTCCTATACGTAATGCATCAATAGATATAACGTATTTAGTAAACTTTCGAAAATAGAGGAGGCTTAAAATGCTCCGGGGCTTGCCTTTCACGAACGATGCCGGCTCGTGACTTGGGCACTCAACTTCTTCTTCGGGCTCCTCGAGTCCGACTTGCTGGACCTCCACCTCCTGGCTGCCTTCCTGGCCTTCGGGGTTCGCTTGGAGCTCGAAGGAAACTGCCACGTCCGGTGCACCTATTGCATGCTCGATGAATGAGAAAGTGCACATGCTACAGATAAATGCTTAATAGCACAAGCAACTCACTGGACACTCATTTACGGAACAAGAGTTATACTAACTCACAAGAATAAACAAGTTAACATAACCCAAAACCTATCATGGCACTAAAGCAGCAAGCAACATAAAACAAGTATGCTCAGTAAATAAATCATAAGTATAGATAGACAGGTCCAACAAACATGAGTAAGGACATTCTGGAAAGCTTAGGAAATTATCTACAACTCATCTTTAAACATGACAGCAAGATTCAAACATTAAACTAGTCATTTTAACAAAGTTCCAGGTTCTGTCCCAGAAAAAACAGAGAACCCCTATTTCTGGAACCTAACTTGGAACAGCTGTAACTTTTAAACTACTTGGCCAAATGACCTCAAATTTGAACCACAGTTAGTTCAACAAGTTTAGAACAACTTTGTTTTATACAAGTTTCACAGAAAGTCAAATTATCATTAAGCAAAGTTAAATTATTCACTTGCAGTCCAGACAGCATTTAACCCTATAGTTAATTATTTAATGACATGATCAAAACATAAACTAAGCCAACCATAAGACTCATGGGCACAAATATATTACAAGGTCACCAGATCATCAGTTGAAAACCCCAAAACAATTACTTAACAAGGCATTTATTAATTAATTTTAGGTAAGACATATTTACAAGATATTAGTTAAAGTGCTCAGAAAAATCTACAAAAATTACAGAGGCACAAGTATAACATCAGATCAACACCATAAAAATTTCAGGACCATTGCACATGCCAATTTAAAGATATGCATTTAACATGTATCAAGGCATTTATTTCATAAATTCATAAACATGACTCATATGGTGTCAAACAACAGATTTCAGATTATTTGCATCTTAGGAATACCATAAACAAGTTTACTACCAAAGTAGAACACCAGCATAAGCACCAATTATTTTATATGATTTAATTAAAGAAACAAGCCATATTTCAAACACAAATTACATATCACAACTGCAGTGCTCCAAAAATCATGAAATAATTATCAGAGCACTCTAATGCCATGCAAAGACCACTATAAAAATTTCAGAGCAAACTAATCAGTAAAACCAGAGATATGCATTTATCCATGAATAACAAGATTAAATCCTTAATAAATAATTTCTCAGAAAACATGATTCATTTTATATTTTTGTTAAATACTAGCCATCTCAAGAAACAACACAAAATTTGTTTCACAATTTTTGGATCTCAGAAACAGGAGATATGATTTTTGCAAGAAAGCCAAAAATCAGGATTTTGAATAAAAGAAAAGGAGGGAAAGAGAGAGTCGCTGACAGGGGGTCCCACCCGTCAGGCTCTTCTTCCTCGCGGCCGAGGTGATCTTCGCCGGCGATTTCTCCGCGACGGCGAGGTCTCCGGCCAAATCCAGGGCATCAACGTGATCCCCACACCCTAACGACTCGATTGACCCCACTTTTGCCACGGCGGAGCCACCGGAAGGGACTCACCGTCGGCAATGGCGGCTCGGCGGAGGTGCTCGGCGTTACGCCGGAGCCCTCAGGCCGGTAGAGCGTGACCTAAAGCCCTCTACAGCACCAGCAGACTAGGGCGAAGCTTCCTAGGTACACGGCTTGGCCTGGATCCCCGTGGAAAGCGCTGGCCACGGGAGCACCCAACTCCGGCGGAAGCACGGCGGCGCTGCGCACCGTGTCCGGCGACGGAGAACCCGGTAGAGCGTCCACCAGGTGGCGCAAAAGCTCGCTAAGGACCTAAGCTACCTCTAGGACCTAACCAAAGACGGTGAGAAGCCTCACAACGCTCGGCATTGAGTTCGCCGGAGAAGAGGGTCACGGCGGACCGATTTGGGGGAAGAAAGAAATGTCGGCTCACCGGTGGGTTTCTCGGCGAGTTAGAGGGTGGAGCTTGGAGAGCGGCTCACGGCGGAGCTTTGGGTGGAGTTTGGTGGACGGAAACGCAGAGAGGAGCGCACACGAGCTCGCCGGAGTGAGCTCGCGGCGGAGAGCTCGCTGCGGGCGAGGTTCAGGCGAGAGAGGGCGAGGCAGAGCGAAATGGACGCGTCCACGCGCTCGGGGCGTCGCCGTGGTGGTCATGCACGCGACGAGGGCTGACAGGCGGGGCCAGGAACGGCGTACGGGCGCCAAATGGCGACAGAGCGCTGCCGGCGGTCGGCCACGTCGACGAGGTCCAAGTCGATTCAGACAGTGCATCGACCGACTGACAGAGCGACTTCACCGGTGATTATCTCCCAAACCAGAGCGAATTAGGAGATGGCGTAGTTGACAAACTTGGAGTACTAGACGAGATCTACAACTTTGTCAACTAGAGCAAAGACTAGATCGGCCTGGATTGAAAGATATAGAGTTCCCAAAATCGATCACGCAAACTGCAAACCACCCGGGGACTTAGAAAATTTTCCAAGTGTGGAAAACAGCCCCAAAACTGCCTTGTGGGCCACTTTTGAGCTATTTGTGATCATTTTCATGAGATGGCCATAAAACAACTTTTGTTCCTTATAAAATTTGCTACAACTTTGCTGTAGGAAGTTTTGACATGCAAACATTTTATGAAACACTTTTTAAAAGCCTAAGCAAAAGAGGTTTCTAGGGCCTATTTGCATAAGTAAGACTTAAGTGATTATTTTGGAGAAGTGATCAACATGAACATTGCTCCCAAGAATAAGTTAAGCATAGATAAGCTATTTACCAAGGCATTAAGCACAAACACAAGCATTGTTCACTCAAACATAAGCATAGGAGGCCTATCTAAGCCATTTAAAACACATTTTTGCAAAGGATGCCATGTCCCAAGATAGATGATGATCATGGATGCTTTGAATAAATGATGATGCTCATGCTATGCACATGTTTGATGCAACCATAACACTGGGGTGTTACAACGATGACAGTCTGACAGAGCAACTTCACCGATGATTATCTCCCAAACCAGACCGAATTAGAAGATGATGCAGTTGACAAAGTTGAAATTCCAATCGAGTTCTACAACTTTGTCAACTAGAGCAAAGGCCAGATCGGCCGGGATTGAGAGATATAGAGTTTTCAAAATCAATCGAGCAAACTGGTTTCGTTCCAAGACTTAGAAAATTTTCTAAGTGTTGGAAACAGCCCCAAATCTGCCTTGTGGGTCACTTTTGAGCTATTTGTGATCATTTTCATGAGATGGCCATAAAACAACTTTTGTTCCTTATAAAATTTGCTACAACTTTTCTGTAGGAAGTTTTGACATGCAAACATATTATGAAACACTTTTTAAAAGCCTAAGCAAAAGAGGTTTCTAGGGCCTATTTGCATAAGTATGACTTAAGGGCATATTTTGGAGAAGTGACCAATACGAACATTGTTCCCAAAGTCAAGTTAAGCATAGATAAACTAATTACCAAGGCATTAAGCACAAACACAAGCATGGTTCACTGAAACATAAGCATAGGAAGACTATTTAAGCAATTTAAACCACATTTTTGCATAGAATGACATGGCTCAAGATAGATGATGATCATGGATGCTTTGAATAGATAATGATACTTATGCTATGCACATGATTAATGCAACCATAACACTGGGGTGTTACAGCCCTCCCCCCTTACAAAAATCTCGTCCCGAGATTTGAAAGCTTACTGATTTTCAAAGAATGTTTTGTAAACTTCTTTTAAATAATCCTCCGTCTCCCAGGTAGCATCTTCCTCCCCGTGGTTGCTCCACAACACTTTGTAGAGCTTAACCACACGATTACGCGTCTCCCGTTCCTTGCAATCAAGAATCGCTACGGGTTTCTCCTCATACACCAAGTCTGACTTCAACTTGATATCTCGAACTTCCACTCGTTCCTCCGGTACACGAAGGCACTTCTTCAATTGTGATACGTGGAAGACAGGGAAAATAGCTCGAAGCGCAACTGGGAGTTGAACTTTGTACGCCACATTCCCTTTCTTTTCGAGAATCCGATAAGGTCCCACATAGCGAGGTGCAAGCTTTTGCTTGACTCCGAACCTTTGTACACCCTTCATCGGAGACACCTTGATGTACACATGGTCACCAACTGAAAACTCAATCGGCTTCCTTCTCTTGTCGACATAACTTTTCTGACGAGCTTGAGCAGCTTCCTGATGTTGCTGGATAGTACGGACTTTCTGCACGGCTTCATTTACGAAATCAATGCCATAAAACCTTCGTTCCCCGGCTTCCACCCAATTCAACGGGGTTCGACACTTTCGACCGTACAAGGCTTCAAATGGAGCCATCTTGATACTCTCCTGATAACTGTTGTTGTAGGAGAACTCAGCTAATAGCAACCACTTAACCCAAGAACCTTTTGATGAGAGAGCACATGCCCTCAACATATCTTCAAGGATTTGGTTAACTCGTTTAGTTTGACCAGCTGTTTGGGGATGATAAGCAGAGCTACGGACTAAATGAGTACCAATTTGCTCATGCAGACATTCCCAAAAACGAGCAGTGAACTGTGGTCCATGATTGGATATGATCGTTCGAGGCACACCATACTGATGAACAATGTGCTCGAAATACAACTCCGCATACTGATGTGGACGATAGTCAGTTCGAACTGGAAGAAATCGAGCAACCTTGGTCAAGCGATCTACAATCACCCAGATGGAGTCGTAACCCTTAACAGAATTTTGGAGTCCACTGATGAAATCCATGCTGACTTCTTCTCATTTCCAACCAGGAATTGACAAAGGTTGAAGCAAACCAGCTTTCATGTGAACAGCCTTCACACGACAACAATTGTCACAACGAGCGACAAAAGCAGCTATCTCCTTCTTCATCTTTGTCCACCAAAACAACGGTTTTAAATCCTGATACATCTTGCTACTACCAGGATGGATAGACAATTTGGATGAATGAGCTTCATATAAGATCTGATTTCGCAGCTCGCGGTCTTTTGGGACCAGAAGCCGATCCTTGAACAAAAGAATTTCGTTCTCATCGACCCGGAAATGCTTGGTTTCTTCTTCCTTCATTTTCCGCTTTATATGGTGGATACCTACATCTGTCTGCTGCAATTCGATGACTCAATTGCGAATGGTACTTTCCAGAGAAATCTGGTTGAGCACAAGTGGATGCATAAGATGTGACAACAACGGATCTTCCACTTGGATTGAGTGACAGTGCGCTTTCCGACTCAAGGCATCCGCCACCACGTTTGCCTTGCCCGGATGATAGTGCACTTGGAGATTATAATCTTTAATCAACTCAAGCCACCTTCGCTGCCGCATGTTCAGTTCAGGTTGAGTGAAGATATACTTGAGGCTCTTATGATCAGTGTAAATATTACACAGATTACCCAGCAGATAATGCCTCCAGATTTTCAAAGCATGAACAACTGCTGCCAATTCTAAGTCATGAGTAGGGTAATTGACCTCATGCTTTCGAAGTTGGCGTGAGGCATACGCAATTACGCGACCTTCCTGCATCAACACACAGCCTAAACCAATGCCCGACGCGTCACAAAAGACATCAAAGGGCTTTTCGATATCAGGTTGAGCTAGGACAGGAGCTGATGTCAGCAATGTCCTCAACTTGTGGAATGCCTCTTCACACTCAGGTGTCCACACAAACTTCTCATCTTTCTGAAGTAGACGAGTCATAGGCTTGGATATTTTGGAGAATTCCGGAATGAATCGACGGTAATATCCAGCAAGACCGAGAAAACTCCGAACCTCGTGTACCGACGTTGGAACTTTCCAATCCAGCACTTCTTGCACCATAGCCGGATCCATCGATATGCCTTCTTCAGATAAGACATGGCCCAAGAAAGGTACTTTCTTCAGCCAAAACTCGCATTTGCTAAACTTGGCATAAAGCTGATGTTCGCGCAAACACGACAACACTACACGCAGATGCTCTGCATGCTCCTCTTCATTGCAGGAATATACCAAGATATCATCAATGAAGACCACCACAAACTTGTCTAATTCGGGCATGAACACCGAATTCATGAGATACATGAAGTGAGCAGGTGCATTTGTAAGACCGAAGGACATGACAAGGTACTCATACAACCCATACCTTGTCGAGAAAGCTGTCTTAGGTACATCTTCAGGACGGATCTTGATCTGATGGTACCCAGATCGCAAATCAATCTTGGGGAATACCTTCGCTTTGGACAACTGATCAAACAAGATATCAATGCGAGGAAGAGGGTATTTGTTCTTGATAGTCACCACATTTAGGGGACGATAGTCCACACACATGCGCAAATATTGATCCTTCTTCTTCACAAAGATAGCCGGACAACCCCAAGGAGAAGAACTAGGACGAATAAGGCCCTTCTTCAACAACTCATTGAGTTGGGTCTTAAGATCAACTAATTCATTGGGTGGCATTCTATAAGGTCTTCTAGAGATAGGAGCGGTACCTGGAATCAATTCAATCTTAAACTCCACATCCCGATCCGGAGGAAGCCCGGGAAGATCATCAGGAAACACGTCCGGAAACTCGCACACCACCGGAATGTCCTGAATAGCCTTAGATGTAACCACATTCACAGTGCTACGGATTTGAATATCACGAGGGAGTTGCACTAGAAATGCCTCCTTGGTATTTGGGTCTTTCAACATCACTACAAGAGTAGTGGTGTCGATAAGAACTCCATTGGCACTCATCCACTTCATTCCCAGAATTACATCTATTCCCACACCTGGTAGAACAACCAAATCAGCAAGAAACTGACGGCCTCCTATTTCCAGAGTTGCCCCCAAAACCACTTGATTGGTAGAAATATCATTTCCCGCAGCACTAATACAGTAACTGCCCTTATCAAGTGTAATGGCCTTGATGCTATGCTTAGACACAAATCCAGAACTCACAAAGGAATGCGACGCTCCAGAATCAAAAAGCACAAGTGCATCTTGTTGATTGACCAAAAACTTACCAGCCATGACTACCTCACCAGCAGGGATTGCTTCCATAGTTGTGTAGTGAACACGCCCCTAACGGACGTTCCCCTGGTTGCCCTTCTTTGGCGGGTAAGGACAGTTGCTCTGCCAATGCCCGGTCTGATTGCAGTTCCAGCACGGACGGTTGGCAGGTGGAGTCTTGGCATAGCTGGGACCCGTGTTGCCCCTAGGAAGAGCAATAGAGTACCCCTTGCGAAAACCTGTCTTTGCGTGATTCTTCTTCACCGGAGGGCGGTATCGCTGGTTGGGGGTTGGAGCACGGAATGGGGGCTTAGTTGCCACTGGAGCTTTGCACTGAGATGACCCGGCACCGGCCTCAAAAGCCCTCTTGCGAGTCTTGGTCGCAGTATACACAGTGTTATAGTTCTCTTGAGTGAGAGCATCACTAACAAACTCATTGAAAGTTGCACACTTAGTGCGGCCCATAGTCTTCAGCAATTTGGGACCCAAACCCCGCTTGAAACTAGCAATCTTTTTCATCTCTGTGTTCACAAAATCAGGAGCATACCTAGACAAATGATTGAAAGCATGCAAATACTCCTTCAGAGTCTTGTTGCCCTGAGTCAACTACATAAACTCGGTATGCTTCATCTCCATAACACCAGGAGGAATGAAATGCCCCTTGAAAGCTTCGCGGAAAAGATTCCAGTCAATCACTGTGTTGGCTGGAAGAGCTTCCCGGTACTGATTCCACCAGATGCCTGCCGGTCCTTGCAGTTGGTGGGCAGCATACTCTGCCTTCAGACCTTCAGTCAACCGGAGTAAGCGGAACTTTTGTTCCACCGTATTCAGCCATTCTTCAGCTTGAAGGGGTTCTTCAGCTTCTCTGAAAGGTGGGGGCTTCGTATCCATGAAGTCCTTGAAGCTACTGTACTGGTTGGGAGCTGGCCCTTCTTGTGCATTACGACCACCCTGATTTGCCATCCGATTGATGGTCTCAGTGAGCATCCTCTGATTTTCTACCATCATTTGCATCAACTCAGCTGGATTTGGTGGTGGAGGAGGAGGTGGTGGATTCATGTTTGCACGCTGTTCCGCACCTCGGGTGCCACGAGACATCTATAAAGAGACAGTCTGTGAGCATTGATGATGACAAGATTTGCCGCAGAAGAACTTATATTCGTGCCTGAAAGTATTCGAGAGAATAGCTTTACAGAAAGGCTCAACAATTGAATTCCACAAAACAACATCACCAATCCAACACATGACATAGATATCCGCAATACGCACCACAATGGAAAACATCGGCATAACATAACGATCATATTAAGATTGCACATTGGGTCCATAAAGTTATTACACCATCCCAGTACAGGCCATAAGTCAAGGTCAAAGTTTCAGATTACAACATGGTTACAAAAGCACCACGGCTGACTGACATACTACAAAAGATCCTCACATAACACTACCCACTACTCCCTACACTCCAGGCTCGTCGTCCGAGTCAGCGTCGAAGATCGCCTCTCCACCCTCGTCGCTAACCGGCTCAAGCTCCTCGTCCTCCACGTCCTCGTGCAAAGGTGGTGCAGCCGCTGCTGGTCCATCAACCTCCATACCATCATCATCGGCCACAATCACCTGAGGTCCCACCTCTGGATACACGGGTATAGGGCGAGGAATAGGGTGTAGCAAGTTGTTGAGACGGTGAATCTCCACAAGACCAGCCTCAATCTGATCCTGCAGATAGTTCTCCCGCTCAAGCGACTGAACTCGGTGCATCTCCCATGCCTGGCGCCTGTTCTCCGACACGTGGAGTGCAGTATCCCTCTCACGGGTGAGCTGCACCAAGCGCTCCTGTAAGGTCTCCCTCTCTCTAGCTAACTGGATCATCTGATCCTGCTTATGATCCCTCTCTCTAATGGCCTTCACCCACTGCTGCCTACGGTACTCCGCAATGTCCTCCCAGTCATTGCGGTCCTTCTGTGCTTGCTCCAGGAGTCTAGCTTGCTTGCGAAACTTGCGAGCACGCTTTTCAGCCTTCCGCTGCATCTCCTGGGCTCGGCGAACAGCCACCATCACCTGTGCATAGGTGCCCTCTCGCTGACTGATCAGCTTGAGCACAGCCATCATAGCACTCATAGCAGGACTAGAACTCTCAGCTCTCTCTCCCCTGCCTCGAACCAAAGCACAACCGTCAGCCTGTTTCCACTCCGCTGCTGCTGGGTCAGCACTAGGAATGGAGGCCGCTGGTCCTCCCGTCAGCTCGTCACCACACCTCTGACAGATATCGAGCAGGATAGTCTGGGCTGCAACCTGGGCTGCCTCCCAAGGAGTCTGCCCATCTGAGCTTCAAGTCCAGCCTGTCCATGTAGGCTTGTCCCTATGTGGAGGGACAACTCCCTGCACAGCAAACCACTGAATCCCTCCGGTGCTCTCCATCTCCCACCAAGAATACTGAGGTGGCTCAGTATACCCAACAGTCCGTAACACTCTCCAGAGCAGGGTAGGAGTGCCAAACTCGTGCAAGAAAGTGTCACTGGGACGGGGGGAAGCGGGTGCGTCCATCTGTGGAAAGGAATAGGATAACCATGGGTAAAAGAGGATTAGTTTAAGCAACATTTATTTAATTAAAAGGGATGACATTGTAAGGGAAGGAGTAGACAGACTGTATGCATGAATGCGACATGATGCATGCACGAACCGTACGTCCTCACAAACTTAGAAAATTAATATTCTAACGGATATACGGTGGCATAAATTCGTCTCTCGATACGATAACTATCGGTTTACACGTGCGCTGTTAGAGTACCTGCAGAAAACTTCATTTCAGCCCAACAGTCCCAAAATATCACTCAAGAAAGCAGTAAACTAAGTGCACATTGCTTGGACATGCCCAACATGCACAAACAATGACACCACAACTACCCGAGAAATTAAATGCTCCCCAGTTAAGTTTCTTTCGTGGTTCCATGGTTTCGACATGTAACCACTCCAGAAAACCACCGCGAACACTCTCCTAGACCGCCGTTTGGACGATCATGCTCTCACAGCTCACACTTACCAGGGCGTAGGTGCGACATTGCATTATTTAAATCTAGCGACATATGTGGCTACTTCACATATGAAGGCTACCTCCACCATTAGACCACAGGGTAGCATAGTGCGATCCTCACACATCCACACCTGAGTACTACTGGAGATGCATAAATAAAAACCCTCAAGTCAGTACTTAAATAGCCACCTATAGTCCTTATGTGGGCAAGAAGGATCCGACCACTGGCATAACTTAATTATTGATTTACACCATTTTATTTAAAAACTCTTTTGTTTAAATACACAAACGCTGCATTTATAATGCTGAACTTGCTCCGATACCAGCTGTCACAGAACCAACCAAATTATAAGAGTTCAAGTGCAGAAACGATCGACCAGCAATCAAGTTTCCAAACTTGAGCCCATATAATCCCGGTAGTCAATTGAAATCACGAAGGACTTCAAACCAACTCGTAACAAACCAAGATCGTAATAGTTCAACATAAACAGAACGAATATTACATAGTCATACATTGCCGTCGAAGCAGCACCACATCGGAGTATTAAGTTATTACAACACTTGTTCGAAATCGCGGAAGCAAAATAGTTACACACACATTCCAAAGTTCAGTTCACAAGTTCGGGTTACTGCCAGAGTCTACACCACCCTTCCAAAAGCAACAGGTACGAAGTTGTTAGAGAACCGTGCCCATCGGTTAGTCCTCATCGCCAGCGGGATGGAGACAGGTCTTGCAGAAACCGTCATAGAAGATATCATCTGCAACAGGTGGGAATAAACCCTGAGTACGGGAATGTACTCAGCTAGACTTACCCGTCTAGTAAAACATAAAAAAACACCAAGGATCATGCAAGGCTAAATATCAAGTGGAGCTGGTTGACTCACCTTTTGCCAAAAGCTTAACTCACAACTAAGTTATTTTGAGAGCATCATATTTAATTATCATCAACCTACCACTAGATT
The DNA here is from genome assembly GCF_000003195.3 of Sorghum bicolor. Lineage (NCBI taxonomy): Eukaryota > Viridiplantae > Streptophyta > Magnoliopsida > Poales > Poaceae > Sorghum > Sorghum bicolor. The sequence continues at coordinate 37,346,351 of NC_012870.2, read as the reverse complement.
GGCACCTATACTACAACACATCACTTGATTATTACAAACATTAATAACCATATCAAATTCATCATATGTTCTTCTTGCTATCATCATTTTCATGAACCAAGTTCATTAGTGAATGCTACGTTTGCCGCTGCTCTGTCAAGTTCTCACTAACCGGGAGAGACGGCGATTCGAATCGAATTCCTATCCAGCTGGAGGGTTATTCCTAGCACTCACCCAAGCATCCCCTGCCGGAGAGCCAACGGGTCACCTTTGGTACAACTCAGGAATCGCGGCACCGATCAGCGCCGCACTCCCAGGGCTACCACTCTGCCAGGGAGGTCAGGAATTTTAACTCAGCTGCCTTTGGGCTTACGCCAATGGTCCCCCACACACCGCACTTCCTCCGGTAGTGCGCACTTTATACTTGCCGGTCTTCCGGCCTGAGTCATACTACTCGGCTTCGCGGTCGGAACGAGTTATCCGGCCAGCTAAGTGTCAGGCATGCGTTCAACATGACAAGAGGACGTACAACGATCGGTCCTTAGCTGCCACAAACGGAGTTACTACAAACTTGCAAAACTCCGCCCGGCTCAAGTCATTTTAATCAGGTTCCATCCACGATAGCACATATAGACCATCGTGATCCGACATCACCCTATATCGCGCAGGTGACAGGAAATCACCCGACTTCTACCGATTAAAGCATGGCTAAGCCGCTACTCGATCCTAACTCTCAAGCCAGGGTAGGATGAATTATCTGGACAAGGATGGAATAAAGTGCAGCAAAAGTCTCATCACAACTCATATACGTAATGCATCAATAGATATAACATATTAAGTAAACTTTCAAGAATAAAGGGAGACTTAGAATGCTCCGGGGCTTGCCTTTCACGAACGACGCCGGCTCGTGATTCGGGCACTCAACTTCTTCTTCGGGCTCCTCGAGTCCGGCTTGCTGGACCTCCACCTCTTCGCTGCCCTCCTGACCTTCGGGATTCACTTGCAGCCCGTAGGAGGCTGTCGCGTCCGATGCACCTATTGCATGCTCGAACAATAAGAAGATGCACATGCTAAGGATGAATGCTTGGTAACACAAGTAACTCACTGGACACTCATTTACGAAGTAAAAGTTATACTAGCTCACAAAAGTAAATAAGTCAACTCAGCCCACAACCTATCATGATACTAAAACAGCAAGCAACACAAAACAAGTATACCCAGTAAATAAATCATAACGAATGATAGACAGGTCCAAAAATCATGAGTGAAGACATTCTGGAAAGCTTATGAAATTGTCTACTACTCATCTTTAATCATCACAGCAAGATTCATAGATTAAACCCGTCATTTAAACAAAGTTCCAGGTTCTGTCCCAGAAAAACAGAGAGCACCTATTTCAGGAACCCAACTTGGAACAGCTATAACTTTTAAACTACTTGGCCAAATGACCTCAAATTTAAACTACAGCTAGTTCAACAAGTTTAGAACAACTTTGATTTAGACAAGTTTCACAGAAAGTCAAGTTATCATTAAGCAAAGTTAAATCCTTTCCTTGCTGTCCAGGACAGCCTTTAACCCCTTTAAGTAATTGTTTAATGACATAACCAAAACATAAACCATGCCAACCACATGGCTTATGAGCACAAACATATTACAAGGTTACCAGAACACCAGATGAAGACCCCCAAACATTTACTTAACAAGGCATTTATTAATTAATTCTAGATAAGAGCATAATTACAAGATACTAGTCAAATTGCTCAGAAAAATCTACAAAAATTACAGGAACACAAGTATGACATCAGGGTATCACCATAAAAATTTCAGAGCAATTGGATATACTAAATTAAAGATATGTATTTAACATGTGCCAAGGTAATTATTTCATAAATTCAGAAACATGACTCATATGGTGCCAAACAACAGATTTCAGATTATTTATGTCTTAGGAATACCATAAACCTATTTACTACCAAAGTAGAGCACCAGCTTAAGCACCAATTAATTTATATAATTTAATCAAGGAAACAAGCCACATTTCAATCATAAATTACATAACAAAGCTGCAGTGCTCCAAAAATACTGAAACATTTATCAAAGCACTCTAATACCATACAGAGGCTATCATAAAATTTTCAGAGCAAACTAAGCAGTATAACAAGAGATATGCATTTATCCATGAATAACAAGATTAAATCCTTAATAAATAATTTCCCAGAAAACATGGTTCATTTTATATATTTATTGAAACCTAGCCATCTCAAGGAATACCACAAAATTTGTTTCACAATTTTTGGATCTCTGAAATAGGAGATATGATTTTTGCAAGAAAGCCAAAAATCAGGATTTTGAATAAAAGAAAAGGAGGGAAGGAGAGGGTCGCTGACAGTGGGTCCCATCTGTCAGGTTCTTCTTCCTCACGGCCGAGGCGACTTTCGCCGGCGATTTCTCCGCGACGGCGAGGTCTCCGGCCAAACCAAGGGCACTAACGTGATCCCCAGACTCTAGCGACTCGATTGATCCCACTTTTCCCACGGCGGAGCCACCGAAAGGGGCTCACCGTCGACGATGGCGGCTCGGCGGAGGTGCTCGGTGTTACGCCGGAGCCCTCAGGCCGGTAGAGCACAACCTAAGGCCTTCTACAGTACCAGTGGGCTACGGCGAAGCTTCCTAGGTACACAGCTTGGCCTGGATCCTCGTGGAACACGCTGGCCACGAGAGCACCCATCTCCGGCGGAAGCACGGCGGCGCTGCGCACCGTGTCCAGCGACGGAGAGCTTGGTAGAGCGTCCACCAAGTGGCGCAAAAGCTCGCTAAGGACCTAAGCTACCTCTAGGACCTGACCAGAGACGACGAGAGGCTTCACAGGGCTCGGCATTGAGTTCGCCGGAGAAAACGGTCACGGCGACCCGATTTGGGGAAAGAAGGAAATGTCGGCTCACCGGTGGGTTTCTCGGCGAGGTGGTGGGTGGAGAATGGAGAGCAGTTCACGGCGGAGCTGTGGGTGGAATTTGGTGGACCGAGACGCAGCGACGAGCGCACACGAGCTCGCCGGAGTGAGCTTGCGACGGTGAGCTCGCTGCGGGCGGTTTACAGGCGTGAGAGGGCGAGGAAAGCGAGAGTGGACGCGTCCACTCTGCTCGGGGCGTCGCCGTGGACGTCATGCGCGCGCTGGGAGCTGACGAGCGGGGCCATCGCCGGCGTACGGGCGACATCTGGCGGACAGATGGCGCTCTGGCCATCCACGACGGCGAGCTCGGCTTCGGTTCAGAAGAAACGATGACAGTCTGACAGAGCAACTTCACCGATGATTATCTCCCAAACCAGACCGAATTAGAAGATGATGCAGTTGACAAAGTTGAAATTCCAATCGAGTTCTACAACTTTGTCAACTAGAGCAAAGGCCAGATCGGCCGGGATTGAGAGATATAGAGTTTTCAAAATCGATCGAGCAAACTGGTTTCGTTCCAAGACTTAGAAAATTTTCTAAGTGTTGGAAACAGCCCCAAATCTGCCTTGTGGGTCACTTTTGAGCTATTTGTGATCATTTTCATGAGATGGCCATAAAACAACTTTTGTTCCTTATAAAATTTGCTACAACCTTTCTGTAGGAAGTTTTGACATGCAAACATATTATGAAACACTTTTTAAAAGCCTAAGCAAAAGAGGTTTCTAGGGCCTATTTGCATAAGTATGACTTAAGGGCATATTTTGGAGAAGTGACCAATATGAACATTGTTCCCAAAGTCAAGTTAAGCATAGATAAACTAATTACCATGGCATTAAGCACAAACACAAGCATGGTTCACTCAAACATAAGCATAGGAAGACTATTTAAGCGATTTAAACCACATTTTTGCATAGAATGACATGGCTCAAGATAGATGATGATCATGGATGCTTTGAATAGATAGTGATGCTTATGCTATGCACATGATTAATGCAACCATAACACTGGGGTGTTACAAATAGCCTTCACTTCAGGAACACATATCCTTTTTCCAAACCACAGTACACCATTGTCATCTGTTCTGAATCCTGGTGCTTTGCCTAGTACCACATTCTGTGCTATCTCCTTTAGTTTCTCATCTTCCAACTGTCCTTTCAATATCTCTTCCTCTAGAGTATGAGTGACCTCAATTTCCATCGCATTTACTACAATTCCCAAGTTCAAGTATGCAAATTCAGCACACAACTCCTCAGATTCAGGTGTCGCCCGAAGCTCATTAGCATATTTCTTTCTGCTAAGTGCATCAGCTACGACGTTCGCCTTTCCAGGATGATAATGCACTTCCAAATCATAATCCTTTATCAGTTCCAACCATCTTTGTTGCCTGAAATTTAGATCTGTCTGGGTGAAGATATACTTCAAACTCTTATGATCAGTGTATATGTCACTCTTATGCCCAATCAAATAGTGTCTCCAAATCTTCAATGCATGGACCACAGCTGCTAACTCTAGATCATGAGTAGGATAATTCAGTTCATGTTTCCTCAACTGTCTAGATGCATAAGCAACAACTCTACCTTCTTGCATAAGAACACAACCCAAACCTAGACGAGAAGCATCACAATATATAGAGAAACTCTTACTCAGATCTGGCAATACCAACACAAGTGTTGTAGTCAATCTCTTCTTAAACTCCTCAAAACTAGCTTGACACTTATCAGACCATACAAACTTAGCATTCTTCTCCAACAGAGCAGTCATAGGCTTTGCAAGTTTTGAGAATCCTTCAATGAATCTACGATAGAAACCAGCTAAACCAAGAAAACTGCGAATTTCACTTACATCTGTAGGTGGTTTCCAGTTCACCACATCTTTCACCTTACTAGGAACCACTGCAATACCACCATTAGAGACAACATGACCAAGGAAAGAAACTTCTTCCAACCAAAACTCACATTTACTACGCTTAGCATACAGCTTATGTTCTCTAAGTTTCTGTAAGACCAATCTCAGATGCTCAGCATGTTCTTCCTTGGTTTTAGAGAATACCAGAATATCATCAACAAAGACCACCACAAACTTATCAAGCTACTCCATAAATACTTTATTCATCATGTACATAAAGTAAGCTGGTGCATTGGTCAAACCAAAAGACATAACTGTATACTCATACAACCCATACCTTGTTGTGAAAGCTGTCTTTGGTATATCTAAATTTCAAATCTTCAATTGATGATAACCAGAACGCAAATCAATCTTAGAGAACACAGAAGTACCTCTTAGCTGATCAAACAAGTCATCAATCCTACGGCAAGGGGTATTTATTCTTGATAGTGACCTCATTAAATGACCGATAATCAAGACACATCCTCTGACTACCATCCTTCTTATCAACAAAGATAACTGGTGCACCCCATGGTGATGAACTAGGACGAATGAACCCTTTATCTTGTAATTCCTTAATTTGTTTCTTAAGTTCTTCTAGTTCAATAACCCCCATTCTATATGGTCTTTTAGCTATGGGTGCAGTACCAGGTAGTAATTCAATGTCTCGATCAGGTGGCATACCTCGCAATTCATCTAGAAAGACATCCGGAAACTCATCCACTACCAGATTATGAGGATCAACATCAGCATTCAGTTGGTTCACTTTAGCTGTGAGTGGTGCTTGCACTGTTACATCTACACTGATTCGTTCTCCCTTTGGTGTTGTAAGAGCCACTACACTCTCTTTGCAATTAATATTTGTCTCATGTAGCTTCATGCAATCCAAACCCAATATCACATCTATGCCTGAAGTTCTCATAACCATGGGTTTGATAGGAAAATCTACCCCCCTTAAAGAGAGACTTGCTGAGGGGCAACATAAAGATACTGGTATAGTCCCACCCGGTGAATTTACTAGCATAGGGGTTTTCATTGCAACTAGTGGAATGCTATGAACTCTAACAAAGGCTTGTGATATGAATGTATGTGAAGCTCCAGAATCAAATAAAACTGTAGCGGGGATAGAGTTGATGTTGAACGTACCCATCATAATCTCTGGTCCCTCCTGAACTGTCTCTGTAGCCACATTATTCACTGTTGCCGCATAAGCAGTAGACTTCTGGTTGCTATTCGGCTTGTTGAGCTTCTCCGGGCAGTCATATGACATGTGTTCCTCTTTCCCACAACCGAAACACCTTGTAGGAGTGTTAGAAGCACTTCTTTTCATGGAGGTAGCATTTGAATTCCCTAAGCGGGGTGTCTGATGACCATGCTGCTGTTGATTATGGTTACGTTGCTGAAATGAAGGCCGTTGGTTCCCACTCTGTGACTAATTCTGGAAACGCTGGGGTTGCTGGTTATGGTTCCACTGACTAACTGGTCCCTAGAACCTTTGCTGATGGCCTTGCTGAGAACTGAAACGCTGACGGTTGTTGCTCCCAGAACCTTGTGCCAGCATCCTTCTCTTCTTATCCTGACCCTTACGCATATTATCTAGCACGATAGCACGATTCACCAAAGCTTTAAAGGTAGGATAGGTGTTTCCAGCCAACTGCAACCTGATCTCGTAGTAAAGACCTTTCATGAATAGACGCTGCTTATCAGCATCTTCCCTAACATCGTTCGGAGCATAGCGAGCCAACTGTTCAAATGTGTCATGATATTCTGCCCATGGAGCCCATCCTGAGAGATCTGAATTCTTCTTGCTTGAGCTCCATCATTCCCTCACTTATATGTCGAGCTCTGAAGTCTCTACAAAATTCCAGCCATGTGACAGGAGGAGCATTGCTGGGACGAGCAGCTTGATACGACTCCCACCATGTCTGAGCTGCACCTTTAAGTTGTCCAGAAGCATACAACACTTTTTCCATATCATTGCACTGGCTATGTTCAGTTGCCTCTCTATAGCCCGAAGCCAATCATCTGCCTCCATAGGATCAGCTGAGTGTGTAGACACTGGGGGTCTTCCCTTCATAAACTCTCCACGTTTATCTCTCACATGAACAGGTGGTGGTGGTGGTGGAGGTTGCTGCTGTAAGTGCTGCATGAAAAATGCATCATCTCATTTTGGGTTTGCATGAGTTCCTCCATAGTGATTGGGGGATGGCCACCATTGCCACGGCCTCTGCCTCTTCCTCTTCCCCTTGCTCCCATCTGCATTCCAAGGTATAGAAACATGTCTTAGTAATGTCCGACATGACAATTACAAGAGGTAACAGAATCTGAAATTTTCTGGGTAACATCCAACATCAGCAGATCAGAAAATCAGTCATATCTCGAGTTCCATAACTCAAAAGGATACATGCTGTTGGAAAGATAAAGAAATCATCTACAACTTTCATTTAGATCATATTAACAGATTCCAACGTTAGGTTAATCAAAAACTGGGTACAACCGAAACTGTTCCAGAATTCTAGACTGCACAGAAACTTCAACTTTAAACAGCCATAACTCACAGCTCATAACAGATAATAATGTCATTCTTGCGGCATTGGAAAGATATGAAAATCTAATTGTTCCCAGAAAAATTTTACGAACATTGGACGAACAGAATTTGATTTATACCAGAATCATTGCAGACTGCCCCAGAAAACAGCAAAGGACAGAAACATGATATGACCCCAAACCACTATTTATTCATGTTCTTACTGAAGGTTCTTAACTAGGGAACTTGTGGATATGCCCACAAGGTTCCAGCAATCATTACAAAAATCCAACTCAAGCATAAGCATACTAACAAACCAAACCAAGCATCAAAAGTTCACACTTCAAGCATTGACTCAACTTGCGGTACTAACGTTCTCTTTCTATTAAGGGTAAAGATCTTATAACTCCTATTTCAATGACGTTAGATGGTGGTAAGAAAAGTTCTAAAAGCATATTCAAAGCAAGGAGTGGGGATGAGAACAAGTCTTTAAAATAAGCAACAAGGTGAAGATGAATAGCAACAGAAAGGATTTAGTATAGAAGAAAATATCAAGGTTTATAGAACAAGGATTTTGTAGCAATTCCAAAACCTTAAGACGACCAATTTCTAACTAGGCTTGCGTCCGACAGTCAACAAAGCTTTGATACCACTTTGTCACACCCATATTTTAAGAATAAAATAGGATGCATAAAAGACTCATGTGTGCCCCACGAATAGTCGCACACATAAGTAGACAAATCTCAAATGTACCATTGCAGTGTTTATTACATAGCAGAACATAATAAATCACATAGTCTTATACATACATGATAACAAGATATAAACAATGCTCTCGATGGAAGCTCCACACAGGGTCACTGTTGGCTAGTTGACTCCAAACCTAGTACTCATAACGGTAGTCCTCATTCCAAGCATCATCACTTGCATAAGCTGGGGTGTTGGGGAATTGCAAGAGTGAGCACATATCGTACTCGACAAGTATAACCAGGGGTTCATGAGGCTCAAATATCTGACACTGGTTTGACTGCATTTAGCTTTTATATGTAGATAGCATATTTATCATTGGATAGCAAATATCAAGGTAGCATAATTAATCCCATAACGACATGATCAATTGTATACAGGAATCATGAATAACACATATAAACAACATAATAAACCATCATTTATCATCATTAATCATGTTCATCAATGTCCATCTATTCCGTCAGTTTTTCGGGCCGCCCGTATCCGTGGGCACGGCTAGTATACCAGATTTAACACTCTGCAGAGGTTGTACATCTTTACCCATGAGTCGTGATTTACCCTTTCGCCCGAGGTGATCAGCCTCTTAACCCACTACCAAGGAAGGTCGGCAGGGATCACTATGAAGCCTTTCAAAAGTTTGTCTAACATGTTAGGGCCGCAAGGTTTCCTTTGCAAGCAGATAGAGATACCCCCCTTCCAAATGGCACAATGACGCGCAGCCTATACACATAAGGACAGGGGCTCACACTATACCCAAAACGGTTCAGCCCCTCCGCCCTTTCGGGTAACCTCTAACAAGCTAGAAAAGTTCTTCATACTGAGCTAAAGCCGGAGCCATATAGCCCTCATGGTTGTACGAGTTGTACTAGCTTTTGCCAAGGGATAAGTCCTTATGTAGGGTCAAGATCAGTCCAGCAAAAGTCAGAGTTCTTTCCACCCTTTATATTCAAGTTGCTAGAAAGCTTATTTTATTGTTTATTGTATATTCAATTTTTCATGTTACAAGATCATGGATTATAATAAAGCACTAGAAAGAACTACCCAAATGCATATCCAAATAGGTAACAAGGAATTCAGGATAACAATCATCTATGATTTTGCTAAGGTCATCAAGGTGGACACATGCATATGATATATGTATATGTATTAAAAGTGTGTAGGTAACAAGGATAATCCCCAATTATACTTGCCTTGATCAAAGCTCTCCAGAGCCTGCTGGTCTTCAAAGGCTAGGTCTTGATCACCAATGTACGGCTCACCGTCTATAATCGATCATCAATCAACAACACGCCATCCAATGTAGACAATCATACACGAAGCAAACAAGCTATTATTAGAACAATACACCTAACAGTAGTAAAACAAATATAAAAGTTTATCAAAATATTCTACGCAGCGCTACGATCACATAAACGTAAGGTTCACGAAAATCGGAATTAAAACGTAGAAGATATGAATTTTTCAAGATTTCCTATAGATAAATAAATAATTAAATAGTACCACGAAATTAAAAGGTTTCAAACTGAGAAAACAGTGATACTAACACATAGATCTCGATAAGACGAATCTAACGCAATTTGAATGGACAAAAATGGAGTTAAAATGAGCATTTTATAAGCAAAATAAAATCAGTGGCATTTCTATAAATAATGAAAGCATATTTCTGAATGAAGCCGACAGGAAATACGTTTTCAAAACCGAGTTACGCATTCTAGAAAGGCGCTAGGGACGGCGGGTTACAATGTCAAAAAGGGGAGGGGTTCTTTAGCAAAAACGCAAGTGAAACGTTATCTTTTAATCCTGACCGCTGGATCGTGATCCGACGGTGGTGGTTTGATCTGGGCGCCGAGCTGGCCGACGGCGGCCAGAACAGTGACGCCCGCGGCGGCGCCATTGGGGCACCTCGCGTTTTGGTCGTTCCCGAGCACCAGGCAGCGAAAGAAGACCACCATAGGGTAGCGGAGAACGTCGCGAACTCACCTAGAGCGTTTTTACGGCCGGAGAAGGCCCGAGGGGAGGAAGCTACACGCGGCGGTGGAAGTTTTCTCCGTTGAGATCCAAAACACGAAGATAGGGTTGCTGTGGCGGCTTCTCGTTGCATAAAACGGAAAAGTGGGTCGAGAGGGGAAACACGAGGCTTTATGGTCGTGGAGAAGATCTCCTACCGCGCGCAATCCCGGCCTGCGCGGGATTCGGTTTCCACCGAGGGTCTCGGTCGGGCTGGACTCGAGGGAGAAGAAAGGAAAGGTGGGAGGGGAAGCTGTCACACAGGCCCGAGCTGTCGGTGGGAGAAAGGGTGGGGCCCGGTTGCCAGAGACTGAGAGAGGGGGAGGCACGCTGCGGGCCTGTTGCTGGGCTTCGGCCAGCGAGCTGGGGAAAAGTGGGGCTGGGCCGGGCGAGGGAAGGATGAGACATGTTTCGGCCTGGTTCCAGGGTAATTATGAAGTTAGCTTGATGTGCCACGATACTCCATGATACTCGATAGGACAAGATGTCACATACGGCATGGCGTATGTCACATATGCCATGATACTCGTTATAGTATGTAGTAGTGATAGTAGTAGTAGTAGTAGTGGTGGTGGTGATAGTAGTAGTAGTAGTAGTAGTAGCCCTGTTCTAAATAGCGCGCTATAGCGGACGCTATAGCGTCATTTAGCGTTTGTGGAAGAGGACTGCTAAGCTATGGGGATTTTAACGCTAAATGATTGTTCCCGCTATTAGCAGCTAATAGCACGCTAATTTCACTAAATTGGGTTAGTTTAGCGCCGCTATTTGGCCTTGGGATTCATTTCTATCGACCCAAATAACTTGGAGGCCCAAATAGCAGAGATATACCCCTATGTGATGTATGTTATTATTGATGTATCATGTATGAACTACGAACAAGCAAGACTTACCATTGAGTATAAAAAAATTGTAAAACCAGAGGTATTAAACAAGCAAGACTTACCATTGAGTAAAAAAATTATAAAACCAGAGGTATCAAACAAGTAAGAATTTATTTTTGTAAATTAATGATATGGTAGGAGCGTAGGACCTAGTCTTTTGGATGTTAATGGTATGGCCTGGCAGGACCTAGTGTGTTCCTAAGTTATCAGAACTTAATCAGTAATGAATAGCTAGTACTATTGGTGGTGGTTAATCGTACTGATAAATTATAGCTAGTAGTATGAGTAAGTTATAGCTAGTAGTATCAGTAATGTTAATAAGTTATAAACGTACTCAAAGTACTGGTGTATTGTGTTAGTGTTTTGTTTAAAAATTTCTAATAAAATTTTGTAAAAAAAGTGAATAAATGTTAGTGTTTTGTTTAAAAATTAAAAAATGTTAGCCTGCATAGGGCCAGTTGACTCACTAGGCTCAACCGAAGAAGGGAGCCCAACAAAGCTTACAGGCCCAAGCAGGCCCAAACTAGTATCAGATGACATGTGTAACAAGGAGTTCGAAGTGGCTGCCTCCCTTGAGCTTTTAACCTATGTTTGATATCTCCAAACTGACGAGGTGGTGCTATTCTTGAGGGCATCAAACACATTAGCTTGGAAGTAGTTAAATGGGCCAGCCCACTGCGCTATATACTTCTGGTCTCCGTGGACACCCTGCCTCCCAACCCCCCAATCCCCTACCTCGTCATTCCCCAATCCCCCACCTCCCCTTCCCGAGCGACGGCTGCGAGGTGAAGACGAATCCGAAGTGGCAACGGAGGTGTGCCGCCATGGCTGGCACCAAGCGCAGCTTGCACGCGAGCACGCAAGCCCGCAACGAGCGTGGCCAGTTCGCCGCCACGCACGCAGGCCCACTGCCGCCGCCGCCCAGGTTTCTGATCCTCGTGTACTCCGACTCCGAGGTCCTGCCGGCCGCCACTGAGAAGAGGTCCGCTGCCGCCGCCGCCGCCTGGAAGGAGAAGGAAGTTGAGCGAGCGCCGGCACGCACTGAGAAGAGCAGATCCGCAACATTGAAGAGGACCACCAAAGGGGCGACGCCCGCGTCGAAGAAGAAGGGACCCCCTTACGGGGGGCCGACGTCCGCATCCATGAAGAAGGGATCCGCCTCTTACAAGAAGGCCATCGACGTGGGGGCGTCAGCGTCCAAGCAGAAGAAGAAGGTATGGTAATCCCCCTTCCTCCTCCCTCCCTCCATGAAATGTGATGCTTCATTTGATCGATGTGCAATTTTTGTGTTAGCTTCCTGATGTGTTGTAGATGCTCTGTGATTTATCTTGTGTTGTTGGTACATTATTTCCTGAGTTATTAATTAAACTTGCTCCCAGCTCAACAAATAGGAATATTAGGGCTATAAATCATGCATGTATGTGAAAATGGAAAAGAATGTTCCTCTACCTTGCATGAAATTTATATGAGCTATTAATAATTATAGTACAGAGCAAATTATGTTAATATCTCAATGCATGAATATTTAGTGACACGTTTTAGCTAAGTCATGTTTAGTATGTGGTAGATAACTGTGATTAATATCAAATAGACATATTAATAAGTGTTTCATGACCTATGAATTGCTAATACATGGTTAACCTTAATAGCGAAACAAGTGATGAACTACTGGAGTTCTATAACTTAAGTTATAGCTGTTTTATGTATGTACATCATTTTGTGGCATGTTCCCAGATATCATAGATCTTTAGGTATAGTTGTTTTAGTATACTATTGTTGTGTGTGGCAGATTCTATCTTATGTGCTGTTTATATCTTGTGTTACGCCTCTTTGAAGCTTTGTCAGTTTTTCTGTTCATGAGTTGGATAGAACTGTATTGTATCACTACAGCTTGTTTTATTTTGACTAGTCTGTACTAGTATAGTGCCCGTGCTAACGCTATGGGTTCATTCTAGGGATGCACATGAAAACATCAATTTTCAACGAAACAATGATAATTTTTCCATAGTTTTTAGTGTCAGGCAATTGCATATGATCATTCATATAATATAATCCATAATACACTCATGAATAAATAGGGAATAATAAAGACATGTCTCAGATACTACAGATAAGTTCCTAATTGTTTAAGTAGGGCCTTGTTTAGTTCCCAAAAAATTTTGCAAAATTTTTCAGATTCCCCGTCACATCGAATCTTTAGACACATGCATGAAGTATTAAATATAGATAAAAATAAAAACTAATTACACAGTTTGGTCGAAATTGACGAGACGAATCTTTTGAGCCTAGTTAGTCCATGATTGGATAATATTTGTCAAATACAAACGATAAAACTACAGTGTCGATTTTGCAAAATATTTTGGAACTAAACAAGGCCTAGATCTCGGAGTACTCCAGGGATAATGTTTGCATGTTCATTTTCGAGACTCTGCAACATATCCACCAAGAACTTTGTCCTTACTGAATGTCCACTCTGTAAATGACAGATGGTTAGTTTACTTATTAATTTACTAACCACAGAGCAAGTGTTTATTTGTGGTAGCTAAATGAAATGACTATTTGATAAGAACCAAGAACTACAACTTGTTTTGTTGATCAACAGCTGATTTCATCATTCATGTGAAGTAATTGTATTTTGAACTACTATCTACTAATTTTCAGATTGACTTTGTTGAGGAAGATGTGTCTTCGTACGAGTGGCTCACAGACACTAGCTGTTCCATGTCTGCCTGTATGGAGCATCACCCACTCGACAACATGGACATGCTGCAGAGGGCGATCAAATGCGCTAAGGACGAGGCAAAGGCATGCGTTGATGATAATGCACGCAGGTATGCCAAGGAGTTGAAGAAAGACATTGACTTTATCTTTGATGACTTGTACTACAAGATCAAGGCCAAGTACATGCCAAAGAAATGAAGTCCTTGGCATGCTGTCTGGTAGGAAGACCTTTGCTGTAGCATAAATAAGTTAATGCAAGTGGTTGCTCTAATGTCAGTAGGTGGTTAGTTGAGAGTAGTAAGGCTTTTGCTGGTAGGAAAACAGTTGGAATTATGTGGATCTACAGCCACGTGAAATGTCAGTTGTGGTTGTTGTCATGTGATCCAGTTTAATTAAGAAAACTGGTAGGAACTATGTTGACAAGTGACGTGATGATGGCTTCGTTGCTTGGAACCACTATGGCTAATGTTTTATATAACTACTGTCTGTGTCATAATTTCCTGCTTGAAATAATTATGTCTGTCTCATAAGTTGTGGAGAATTTTTCACTTTTCCACTGTATAGTACTGGAGCTTGGCTATGAGTTCTACTTCATTTGTTCAAATTTATTTATGAATCACATTAAACATATATTATCTGCTACACCTACAAGCTGATAGTTCATTTTTCAAATATTACACAAAAGCAATGCTAATATCTCTTGTTTAAATTATTACACAAAAAAATCATCATCATCTTAATCTTCTCCAGTAGTCAAGAATTGAGGGACGACTCCATCAGCAGTGTAAGTGTAATCTGGCTCGTCATCATCATCAAATAGGTCATCGACACGTTCAGCCATTGGTGTTGCACGAATCTAATCAAGAACAGAAGCATCAATAGTAACGCCGTCAATGCCAGACCTACTCCAAGTGCTCACATCTTCATTTTGCTGTTCAAGAACTATGTCTTGCATGCAGTGACCTAATCTGCAATAACCATAACATTTTTAAAATATATTAACGACTAATAAACTAACAAGTAAACAAGAAGTATGGTTAAACATATTAGGGGGGACAGGACTCACTTCACGCTCAAACCAAGAGACAACGTGTCCTTGTGTCTTTTCTCAACATTCCTGTGGTTGATTTTCTTCAGCTCATTCCTATGCACACTTCCCACAATAATAGAAAATACTAGCATTAGTTACATATAAATTTGAAACATTATTAATGAGCACCATATCAAAATCATAATTAAAATATAGCTTACGTTATCCATGACGACACCTCTTCACAGTTGGATAATATGTAATGCCTCATCCTCTGGAGGTCTATATCAGAAATGATCTCGATAATACTTCCTTTCGTACTGTAGTCAAGCCTCCCCAATATACTTAGGCCACATGGCGGTTCACTACCAGCTGCGCTTTCATGACGCTCTGAACGATGAAGCTTAGTACTAATATTATCAAAGAAGTTAGAGCAAAATGTGAGGCACTCCTCAGATATATACCCCTCTGCAATTGAACCTTCAGGTTGGGCTTTATTCTTCACATAACCTTTAAGAGTACGAAGGTACCTCTCAACCTGATACATCCATCTATAGCACACTGGGCCTCCAAGTATGGCCTCATCAGCAAGGTGAACTGGTAAGTGCATCATAATATCAAAAAAAGCAGGAGGAAAAATCATCTCCAATCGACAAAGTGTCTCCTTAATCGAAGTGCTCAGTTTTTGAAGTTCTGAAATCTCCAATTCCTTTGAACATAGTGAGTTAAAGAATCTACTTAGCTCGACTACTGCAATCACCACTTCTTCAGGCAATATGTTGCGCACTACTAAGGGCAAAAGTTTTTGCAGAATTACATGGAGATCATGTGTTTTTAGACCAGAAATCTTGCAACCATTGATGTCCACACATCTCCTAATATTTGCAGCATAACCATCAGGAAACTTTACGCCATGTCAAAATTTGCATAGAATTTGCTTGTCATCCTTACCAAGACTGTATAATGCTGGTGGCAAGGTATACTTACCCTTTTTGAGCACTGGATGCTGATCTTTCCTGATACCCAAATGTTGCATATCAAGACGAGCCTTTTCACCTTCCTTGCGTTTGCCTTCTAACTCAAGCAAAGTCCCTAGTAAGCTCTCACATATATTCTTCTCAATATGCATGACATCCAAATTATGTCAGAGAAGCAAAGATTACTAGTACGGAAGCTCAAAAAAAATACTCTTCTTCCTCCAGTTGTGCCACCTATTTTCTTCATCATGTTGCTTTCTTTTCCTAGTATCTTTTCCAAAAGTCACTTGCTGAAAACTCTCATAATCTTGTTTCACCTGCTCACCACTAAGCGGCACTGGAGCTTCCCTGGTTTCAACCTTGTTATCGAAGCTCACCTTGTTCCTTCGCCACTTGTGCTTCGTGGGCAAAAATCGGTGATGTCCCATGTAGCCATGCTTCGAACCATATTTTAACCACAAGTAATCAATATGCCTGTGACAGTAAGGACAAGCAAACTTGCCTTTTGTGCTCCAACCAGATAACATAGCATATGCGGGAAAATCATTAATTGTCCATAATAGAATTGCACGTAGAGTAAAATTCTTCTTCTCCTTCTCATCCCATGTTAGAACTCCTTCATTCCATAACTCAAGCAGCTCATCGATTCAGAGGTTGTAAATATACATCAATGTTCATTCCAGGAGATTTAGGACCAGGTATCAACATCGACATCATCCAGTAAGGTTGTTTCAAACACAACCAAGGAGGCAAATTATAAGGAATCAATATCACAGGCCAACATGAGTAATTAACATTCAACATCCTAAACGGATTAAATCCATCTGATGCAAGTCCTAGCCTAACATTACGTGCATCTTCATCAAATTTCTTATACTTCGCATTCACATGATGCCATGCCTTTGAGTCTGCTGGGTGATGCATTTTCCCATCACGAATCAAGTGTTCCTTGTGCCACCGCATCAATGATGATGTTTTCTCTGACATATAAAATCTTTGTAGTCGAGGAATAAGTGGAAAATACCTTAGAATTTTGCAAGGAGTGCGCTTCTTCTTCTTTGTTCCACCACTTTCACTATGCTCATCAATCTCATCAGAATTTCCGACAACATTTTTAAACCTACTCTCTCCACATATTAGACACTCATCCAGATTAGCAAATTTCCCACGGAATAACACACAATCATTCAGACAAGCATGGATCTTAATATATGTGAGGCCAAGATCGCGGATAACCTTTCGTGCTTTCTCATAAGTGTTTGGGATACAATGTCCTAGGGGGAACCCATCTGAGAATAGTTCAAGTGCTTTTCCTGTGGACTGGTTACTCCATCCACTCATGCACTTAAGCTGAAAGAGCCTGACCATGAAAGATAACTTGGTAGGCGAGGACCCTGGCGCCAACTCTTGCTGCGCTTCTTTCAACAAATCAAAAAATTTCTTCGCACTCTCATTTGGCTCTTCCTTGTCATTACTGCTGCATGCACCTCGAATTATAGAAGAAACCAGATTAGTGGCAGCTGATGCATCATCTATGTAACACCCTAGGTGTTAAGCATGCATTTAGCCCTATCACAACATGCATAAGCATTCTCATCAAGCATAGCATCATGAGCATGTCATTCATCCCAAAACATGAGTTTATGTGCTTTATTTCATGTGTTTTAATTATGTTAAAAATATGATGCTTGCTTCTAAAAATGTGAAATATTCAAACTAGGTTGATTTATGTATAAGAAGAATTAAGAATAATTTTGTGCAATTTTTGAGCTATAGAATTTGAGAAATGGAATTTATACAAAAATCCCCAAATTGAATTTATTTGAAAACCTAGAAATAGTTTTAATTTGTAATTCAAATTCTATTTGGATTTGGGTCTTGCTTATTAAAACAAAGTTGTAGGGTTTTTGTTTTGGAACAACTTTGTTTTTGGGAGCAAGAGGTGAAAATGGTTTTAAATTGGTCCAAATGAATTTAGAAAGGGTTTGGAGAAAAGAAATTCAAAAAACAAAATGAAAAGGGGCAGGCGCTGCCGGGCCAACCCCGCCTCCCTTTCGGCCCAGCGAGCGGCCCGGCCTGCTCCCCCTCCCGACGCGCCTCGTCCCAGCCAGCGTCGGCCACGTGGCGGCCGTACGCCGGCGAGGAGCGCGCCGCGGCCGGCCTCCAACACCCCCTGGTCGGGACGCCGGCTCGGGCTCCCAGGCCATTCCCTCCCTCCTGTCGCCCGCGCCCTTCTCCTTCCTCCCTGCGCTCGCGAGCGCAACCGAGCCGCAGAACTCCGCCGCAGCGCCATCGCCGGAGCTGCTCCGCTGCTCACCGCCGGCCACTCCGGTGACCAAAATTCGACACCGAAGCCACCACCGCCTTCGCCATCGTTAGGGTAAGCTTGTGCGAGCGTTCTACCGAGGTGAGAGTCCGTCGAGCGCCGTGAATAGCTCGCCGGAGTTACCCCGAGCTCGCCGGAGTACTCCACCGCGATGGATCTTACGTTTCCCTGCCTCTTTTCGCTGGTTTTTGGTTGCGCTAGGTCAGTAGGGTGGTGAGAAAGCTCGGAGAGCTGTTTGCGCATGCTCTACCACGCCGGAGCGGCCTGGCCACGGCGAGCAGCGCCGCCGTGCCGCCATGCACGCTCGTCGGAGGTGCTCCGGCCATCCTCCGGCCAATCCGAGGGTACCGTTGGGTGCGCCTCGCTGCGGGGAGCACGATGGTGCTCACCCCGTGGCCGGGAACCTCACCGCCGGCGAGATCTGATCGTCGGAGGTGAGCTCCCCCTCGGTCTCGCTGACTGGTGGGGTCCGAGGCCCACTGTCAGTCGCAGGGGGACCTCGGTGGGTGTAGATCTGGGTGTACTTAGCCTTTTTCGTCGGTTTTCTTGAATAAATGTTTTCCAGAAATTGATTCAAAACTTGTAAAAATTCATATCTTGAGTTCTACAGCTCCAAATTTGATGAAATAAATTTTGGTGTGCTCTATATTTCCAGATCTACAGCTTAATGTAATTGCATGTCATGTTTGAGTAACTTTTCTGTATGAATATAATTAATCCATGTTTTTGCTAAACTTGGAAAATGCATAGTAAATAAAATATGGTTCAGAAAAATGTGAAACTTGATTTGTTGGCTCTGCATGTATGTTTAATCACTGGGAAAATACTGCTACATATTATTTGGTGTATAAATGAATTTAGGGTAATTTAAATGCTTGCATGGCAGTGATTTATGATTTTTAATAATTAATTGGATCATGCAATAAATCTGTAAAATTTTGTGGGTGTTTCTTATGATATTAGACAAATGGTAAAAATATGAAATCTGTTGTTTGACACTTATATCATAGTAGAGTAATTATACTTACCTTATTAATTAATCTTGTGATTTTTGTAGCTCAAAATAAGTACCCAAAAAATATGAAAAAATTACAGTAGACTCTATGCTTGACTGGTAGTCTCCTGTAATTTTTGTGGAATTTAGTGATGAACATAACTGCATGTAGATTTAATGGGCCTAGAAATGAATAAAGAAAATTATGGATTGTTGTATGTATAGGTTGAATAGAATAAGTTTGGGTTTGGTGTATCTTTGAAGCAACTTGTGGGTTGCTGGTCACACTTGAAAAATAATTGTAGAGGAGAATGCACTAGATGTTTGATCCAATTGCTTACTCTTGGATGATGTTGACTACCTTGTAATGAGCATGACCAAGTGTATCACCTATGCATCATGTCACGATCCTTTGGTACTTTCTCATACAAGCATCCACTCGGGCACCTCGCACTCCACTCATGAGCACACATGCATCATACAGGCTCGCAGGAGAACGAGGTGGGACCCGAGGAGCCAGAGGAGATTCAGGAGCAGGAACCTCCGGAAGCGCAGGAGTCCGGAGAGGAACTATAGGAGTGCCCGGATCACCGACCAAGCACGTTTGAGAAAGGCAAGCCCCGGAGCATTCTAAGTCTCCCTATTCTCGCTAACTTACAAGATATACTATGCTTATTCTACTATATTGCATTTAAGTGATAGGAGTTGTGTGATACCGTTGCTGCATATGTACTCCTTGTTATCCCTACTTGTTTATCTACCTTGTCCTATGTAGATAGGCGCGGAGTCTATGCTTAGCTTGCTTAGCCCGGTAGAAGTCGGGTGATTTCCTGTCACCTGCGAGATATAGGTGGATACCTGCTTGTTTAAGCAGTGGTTGCTTGGGGAAAAGAATAACCAAGTGTGGAATGTAATTGGAGACCGGGCAGGGTCTTATGGTGGGTTGACCATAGTGCCCCTGCCTGTGTCGATTAAGGACCGATCGTTGACGGCCCTCTTGTCATGTTGAACGCATGCCCCACATTTAGCTGGAAGGATAAGTCGCTCCGACCGCGAAGCCTGAGCACTATCCGGGCCGGGAATCGGCCCGATGTACGCGCTGTATTGGTGATGGCTGAGGAGAACGACGAGGGCGCGGAGCAACCTTGGTATACCTTGGATACCTCGGTCGCCGGAACGGTCGTTGGGTACGGGCGGTGCCTGTCGAACCCGCGAATTGGTCCTGGATAGTGCAATACGGTGACCTGTAGCTCACTTGATCAGTGAGTGCGGTTTGTGTGGGGAATAAACTCGCCAGCTGGTTAGAAATCGATTCGAATCGCCATCGCTCCTGGATAGTGAGCACTTGACATGAGCTTCGTCCTCGTAGTAAGGACTATGGAACACTTGGGTTATAATGATAAATGGTTTATGAATGCTATGATGAGGTGCTATCATATCCTTATACTTGCTTGTAATAGTGTAGGTGCAAACCTATATAATAGGTAATGATACTTTCAACTTGAGCAAATAAAAAGAAGAAAGATTTATGTAGGTTATGATAGTAAAATCCTGCGGTTTTGCAAATGGTTGTCAGCTACCCCACTATATAGCCTTCATGATCCTTGAAGAGTCTTTATTTTAATTTATGACGGGTAAGTCTAGCTGAGTACCTTCTCGTACTCAGGGTTCTACTCCCATGTTGTTTTGCGGATGGTCAAATGTACTATGGTTATTGCATCCTCTGTCTGTACCCAGCCATGGGTGATTACTAGACCAAGTGCGATGGTCACTCCGTCTTCTCTTTTGCTTTTGTGGGAATGACCGAACTATGGCACTGTATCAAACTAAGTGTGTGTGTTGTATTTTCGAACTATGAAGCTTCCGCTTCTTGAAGAACTTGGTGTGTAATAATTTTAAGAACTCCAATGTATTTTATGAATGTTGTAATCTGGATGTATTTGTGAATGGCGACCGCTAAACTTATTACGATCTTGGCTGTTGCACGATGTGTGGTTTGAAATCCTTCGAGATTTCACGGACTACCGGGACTATATGGGCTTAAGCCTCTGGTTGGACTATGCAAATGGTCGTTGTTAGGCTTAATCTCTTATAATTTGGTCGGTTCTGTTACAGCTGGCATCGGAGCAAGGTTTAGCGAGTTACTGTTCATAAGTACATTCTAAACAAAATCTAAACCTGTTTAATAAAGGATTTTATTAATTAATAATGATCAAGGTGTTAAACTAAGTTTTGGAAAAACTATCTAGTGTGCCATGGCCATATCCTTTATGCCCAGTTAAGGACTCTAAGGTGGCTAGTTAAGTACTGACTTGGGGGTTAATGCATCATATTTTTATTTTGTCGCTCATACGGCGTGCAATAGTATGAGTACCATTCATTTGAGTGGTAATGTATGGATCCATTTGTCCTCTACGCCACGGTAAGTGGGAGCTGTGAGAGCATGATCGGATACACTGCCGGTCTAGGGGAGTGTTGTTAGGAACTGTGTCATGCGCACATGTTTGGGTGTGTCTTGGGAACAGTACCGCATGTTGGGAATTCCGTCCTGAGAGGCGATGCCGTCATTAGGGCGATGATGTGGGTAGTGACACGTCATATGCATGGATGGGTGTCTGTGTATGTGAAGTGCATAGTTTTAAATTCTTGTTCTGCACGATCATACTGTGGGTGGGCTGAAATGAGTTTTCTGCAGGTACACTAACCACGTTCTCGCTTAGAACGCTAGTTACGTTATGAGAGAACGTTGTGTGCCACCGCATATACCGCTTAGTGTTAACCTTTGTTTCTAAGTTGTGAGATCGTAAGTTCGTGCATGCATCAAGTTCATTTCATATCATTGCTTACTTTCCCCCTCAATTTAATCAGTCCCAATTCTAAATAAAATAATTAAAGGTAATCCTCACTCTTACCCACGGTATTCCATTTGCAGCAGATGGCACGCACTAGGCTCACCGCTCGCAAGTCCGCTGGTGGGCTGGCCCCTCGGCATCCGTTGGCAGCTAGGAGCTCGCGACATAAGAGCAAGTTCCTAGAGGAGTTTGGGATGCCCACTTTGCTTTGGAGGGTGCTCAGTTCGATGGGGTATCCCGAAGGAAGGGAGCCTCGCTACTATTGGGATAAGGAGCCACTTGGTGACGAGACACTGGTGGGGATCGAGGCAGTTGTCCCTACCAGTGGAGGAGACCCTGCTTGGGGCGGCTGGGTGTATGAGTCCCGAGGTATCATGCCTTTCCACGGTGCCAGCAGGGCAGCTTTTGCAGTTTTTAGGGACCTCATGGAGAGGTTTCCACAGGAGCTGGCACACGCCTTCACTGGGGTGTTTCCCCGGGGTGACCCCTACACTTCATTGTGGGATCAGTCCGAGGTGAACGCTCTAGAGAGGAGTGCGGATGAGGACCAGCATAGTGACAGCGCAGCTATGAGTGCCATGTACGCGTTGATGAAGACCTATGGAGGTCTGGAGCGTTGTTTGGGTCGCTTGTCCGGGTCTCTTCTCACCGTCCAGGATGAGAAGCGTCAGTTGCAGCGTGAGTTCGACTCTGAGGTTGAGAGGCTGTAGGCAGAGTTGGCCCGTGTGACCAGAGAGAGAGACCAGGCAGTCCAGAAGAACAGTGAGCTGAGTCAGGACCTGCTTGCAGTGCGAGAGCAGAGGGATAGGGTGACTACTGCACACAGGAACTGCGAGCGCATGCTAGTCCATGTGCTTGGACAGAGGAATGAAGCCTGGCACGAGGAGGACACTTTGAGGGCCCGACAGCTGGAGCTAGAGCAGCAGCTAGCTAATGCGGAGGAGTACAATGAGAACTTGCATGAGGAGATCCACCAGCTGCATAACCAGCTCCACCCTCACCACCTGCCTGGAGCAGCTGAGCTAGACTATGAGAACGAGATGGATGCGGATCCCAAGATAGGAGCAGCTGCTAGTGGAGATGAGGATGAGGATGGCTCCGGCATGGACAGTGATCATAGCGACTAGATGCTAGGGCTCTAGAGCTAGTCCTTCTTCTTTTGTTGTTGCATGTTGCATGGCATGTCTTGTACTTTTGGATCTAGGCTATGTAAAACTTTATGAGTTAATGCTGAAAGTCCAGTGTATGTATGCTGGCAAATTGGATGTACGCAAACCTTGTTGCGTGAATGTTAAGCAACCTGTTAGTGATGTTGTGCGTAGATGATGAATTGTTGAGCCTCTGTTTATTTTGCGAATTTATTCCCTCAGTAAATTCAGTATGGCACGATTCTACACATTTCTACCGATGATGGCAACTCCTAACAATTGCTTATCATTGACGTATGCAGATGGTGCAAACACGTGGCGGGGGTAACAGCAACCCGGGTCTTGGAGCAGGTACATCCGGAGGTGGGGCTCAACGGAATGAGGATAGGGCACCAACACCACCACCACCACCGCCTCCTCCGTACACTGCGGACGTGTTTTTCGCGCAGTTTCTGGGGAGCCAACGCAACATGGAACAGATGCAGCGCAACATGGAAGAGGCTCTGCGCAACATAGCTGACAACACCCGTCGTGGGGACAACTAGGGTGGACGTGAAGTCAATCAGTACAGTTCGTTCAAGGACTTCAAGGATACCAAGCCACCAATCTTCAAAGAGGCTTTGGAACCGCTCGAGGCAGATGAGTGGATCAACACTATGGAGCAGAAGTTTCGTCTTCTCCGAATGACAGAAGAACTTAAGGCTGAGTATGCGGCACATCAGTTGCAAGGACCCGCTGGGATTTGGTGGTCCCATCACCGTACCACCTACCCAGAGGGGACCCCAATCACCTAGAACCGCTTCACCACCGCTTTTCGGGGAAAGTACATTCCTCCGGGTGTGGTTGAAATGAAGGTTGGGGAGTTCATGAGGCTGTCCCAGGGGACGAAATCGGTGAAGGAGTATCTACACCCTTTCAATAATCTCACTCGCTATGCCCCTGAGTTTGTGAACACGGAGGCTAAAAAGATTGCTAGTTTCCAGAGAGGCTTGAGTCCAAAGATGCTGAAGACCATGGGTATAGGGGCCAGGGCTACTTTCAATGCCTATATCAGTGACTGTCTGACCCAAGAAAACAATAACAACAACTACAGTGCATCCAAGTCACGTAAGAGGGCTTTTGAAGCCGGATCATCCCAGTCCAGGGCACCAGTGGCAGGGCGACAGCAGTATTGTCCTCCTGCCCCAGGTGCTAGGTTCCGACCGCCGCAGAGGAGGAACACCGGGCATCCAACACAGCAGAAGCCGTACAAGGTGGCGATAGCCCCTGCCAAGCCAAAGGCAATTCAAGCTGCAGCACCTGCCGTCAACAATGCGCCCAAGGGTCCGTGCTATAACTGCCACAAGATGGGGCACTTTGCTAAGGAATGTCCCTACCCCAAGAGGCAGCAGCCAACCTATCTAGCTCGTGTGCACCATACCTCGATCGAGGAGATCCTGGAAGGAGAACCGGTAACAACTGGTATGTTTTCTGTCAACAAACATCTCGCAGTTGTTTTGTTTGATTCTGGATCATCACATTCATTTATGAGCCAAGCATTTGCACAAAAGCATGACCAGCCAGTTACTGAGTTAGGTCATGGCTATCGCATCAGCTCAGCCGGAGCCGATGTATTGACTAGTAAAACAGTAACAGGAGTTACTTTGGATATCAGTGGCTAGAGGTTTTGCGTAAACCTTGTGGTCATGCCAGGGCTGGTTTTGGATGTCATCATTAGGATGAACAAGATGACTGACTGGGGCGCGGTTATAGATGCCGGGAATAGAACTCTTTCCCTCAGAGACCCGCAAGGGAAGGGTGTGCTTCAAGTCAAGCTACCCCGACGGTTGGACTTCACCAGTCTTTCGTGTGCAGTACAGGTAGTTCCACTAGAACACATACCCGTGGTATGTGAGTTCCCTGATGTGTTTCCTGAGGATTTACCAGGACTTCCACCAGATAGGGAAGTAGAGTTTGCAATCGAGTTGATACCGGGTACAGCACCAATATCTAGAAGGCCGTACCGGATTCCACCAAACGAACTCGCTGAGTTGAAGAATCAACTAAAAGAGTTACTGGATAAAGTGTTCATCCGGCCAAGCTCGTCGGAATGGGGTTGTCCAGCGTTGTTTGTGAAAAAGAAGGATCAGTCATTGCGCATGTGCGTGGACTATCGTCCACTCAATGCAGTGACAATCTAGAATAAGTATCCGTTGCCAAGGATTGATATCCTGTTTGATCAGTTGTCCAAGGCAAGAGTGTTTTCTAAGATAGATTTGAGGTCTGGGTACCACCAAATCAAGATTCGTCCGCATGATATCCCGAAGACTCCTTTTTCCACCAGATATGGGTTGTATGAATATCTTGTCATGTCCTTTGGATTGACGAATGCTCCTGCATACTTTATGTATCTAATGAATTCAGTCTTTATGCCAGAATTGGATAAGTTTGTTGTGGTGTTTATCGATGATATCCTGGTTTATTCAGAAAATGAGCAAGATCACGCCGAGCATCTGAGAATCGTGCTGACACGATTACGAGAGCATCAGTTATATGCCAAGTTCAGCAAGTGTGAGTTCTGGTTGAAGAAAGTTCCTTTCCTAGGGCACATTCTGTCCGAAGAAGGGATTGTTGTGGATCCGTCAAAAGTGCAGGAAGTCATGGACTGGAAGGCACCAACTTCTGTCTCGGAAGTTAGAAGTTTTCTTGGTCTGGCCGGGTATTATCATCGTTTCATACCTGACTTCTCCAAGATTGCTAAGCCAATGACAAGATTGCTACAAAAGGATCACAAGTTTGTCTGGACGGAAGGGTGTGAGTTAGCCTTCCGCACCTTGCGGAAGTTGCTAACCACTGCTCCAGTTCTGGCACAACCTAATATAGAAAAGCCTTTTGATGTGTTTTGTGACGCATCGAAGAGTGGCCTGGGGTGTGTGTTGATGCAAGATGGCAGGGTGATAGCTTATGCTTCCCGACAGTTGAGAAAGCACGAAGTCAACTACCCGACGCACGACCTTGAGTTAGCAGCAGTAGTGCACGCTTTGAAGATGTGGAGACATTATCTGTTGGGAAATAAGTGTCACATTTATACCGATCATAAGAGTCTGAAGTACATCTTCACTCAATCCGAGCTAAATATGAGGCAACGACGGTGGTTAGAGTTAATCAAGGACTATGATCTGGAAGTTCACTATCATCCAGGCAAGGCTAATGTAGTAGCAGATGCGTTGAGTCGTAAACCGCACTATCAAGTGGTTCAACCGTTGTTTGAAGATGGGTTCAATCTCATGCATCCTGAGGTCTTATGTCATATACAACTCAGTTGTTCACTCGAGAGTCAAGTCATTGAAGGACAGAAGACAGACTAGGGCATTTTCCACATCAAAGAGAAGATCAAAGATGACCCAAAAACTCAATTTCGAGTTGATGAGAAAGGGGTACTGTGGTTTCAACATCGGTTGGTAGTTCCGAAAGATCGTGAATTGAAGAATCACATCATGGATGAAGCCCATCTCTCTAAACTTTCTATTCATCCTAGCAGTAGCAAAATGTATCAAGATCTAAGACCCCACTTTTGGTGGACCAAGATGAAGAAAGAGATAGCTGCATATGTAGCCCGTTGTGACACGTGTTGCAGAGTTAAGGCCATCCATATGAAACCTGCAGGACTGTTGCAACCGTTATCAGTTCCAGAGTGGAAATGGGAAGAGGTCAGTATGGACTTTATCACAGGTTTACCGACCACGAGGAAGGGGAATGACTCGATTGGGGTAATCATAGATCGATTAACCAAGTCGGCTCATTTCATTCCAGTTAAGAACACATACAGACCTCCCGAGTACGCTGATATCTATATGGCTGAGATTGTCAAGCTGCATGGTATTCCCAAGACCATCATATCAGATAGAGGACCGCAGTTCACCACTCACTTCTGGGAGCGCATGCATAAGAATTTGGGGACCAGTCTGATAAGAAGCACGACGTACCATCCCCAGACTTCAGGCCAAACGGAGAGGCTAAATCAAGTATTAGAAGATATGCTGAGGGCCTGTGTGCTATCGTCCAAGGGATCATGGGAATCATGGTTACCTCTGGCTGAATTCTCCTACAATAATAGTTATCAAGAGAGCATCAAGATGGCCCCGTTCGAAGCTTTGTATGGTCGGAGGTGTAGAACTCCGTTAAACTGGGTTGAACCTGGTGAGAGAAGATACTATGGTATCGACTTCGTGAATGAGGCCGAGAAGAAGGTGCAAATCATACAGTTGTTGACGGTCCTTAATGCTCACAATTAACCATCAACTAATCATAGAAAAGGATCCAAATGCAACCAACACCTAGACTTAGGGTTTTATCTGACAGAATTCCACAAGTTTTGGTGTTTGTGTATTTCTGCAGGGGGTTATCAGGAAATATGAAAGAAAGGCCCACACGTCGGGTTTACATAGAGATATTAACGTGTCGCGCAATTTTCTATCATCTAGAAGACTCCAGAAGCCACGGGAACGAACGGGAAGGAAATCGGGCTCGGAGGCAGGGCGCCCGCCCAACTCTCCTGGGCGCCCGCCCAGCTACAGTGCCCAATCAGGACACTTTTCGCGGATTATGCTCCACGGACCTAATACTTCAAGGAAAACCACACGATCAATGTCGGTTTGATCCGACGGCCCAGATTCATCTGAAAAGACTATATAAGTAAGGCCCCCTGGCCCATGGAGATCATACCTCTTCTACAGAATCAAAGCTAGGGTTTCAATTCTTCATCCAAGTAGAGAGGATCCCTCTAGTTCTTCTAGTTCTACCTCTAGTTCATCTAGATCTAGTTCTAGTTCATCTAGTTCTAGTTCTAGTTCCTCTAGTTCTAGTTCTAGCTTGTTCTAGTTGTAATCTAGAAAATAGGGAGAGAGAAGAGGAGAGCGGAGGAGGAGCCGGATCTGTCGGATCTTCCTCAACATTATACTTTTGCAGCATCTGGTTCGTTCTTTATCGTTCTCCAGATTCTTCAATTCATAATTCCTGAGTTCTTTAATTACTTTTATTTACATTCAAGTTATTTATTGGATTCCCGCTTGCATCAAGTGCTCTAGTCTTTATAACGCTAGAGTAGTAATTAATAGATTAGACGTGGTGTTTAGTCTTGCAATTACCTGGAATTGCACCCAATCCTGCGGATTGTTGTGGTAGCCTTAGGGTAGTGACAGCCCTAACGGTCGACGTATTCCACCACGTTCGGATCGGTGTTTGTAGGACCGTAGTCAGACCTTCCTAGCCCCCTTCTCATCTCTTTCTGTGGTTAGTGCTCTGATGTCCCGATATAGATAATCTTGAAGTAATTCTTGATTCTTAGATCAACTAGAGAACTCTCGGGAAAATTCCTCTCTTCCCACCAAAAATAATTATATAGTTATCCTTGGGCGATCATGATTCTTAATTAGTACACTCACGTTCTCTGTGGAAAATCGATACTGTGGAATACTCCCGGGTGAAGGCTACATCGGTATCCGTGCGCTTGTGGATTTTTCTGTTTGCGTTTAAAATACCCAACAAGCTTTCTGGCGCCGTTGCCGGGGAACGGTAGCTGTGCTAGTTTCGAACCAAGTCGTCCGTGTATCCTTTTTCTTTTCCTTTTATACCACACTCACCTTACCATTTTCACCACACCACATGGATTTCACTCTAAGCATTAATGAGCATGGAATTTATTTCATAGCCACTTCATTTACTCCATGCTCATATGCAACATCTTCACAATCCACTGGTCTCTCCAACATCACCACTTTCGAGATCTCCAGGCCCCTCATCCTTTCTATTTATAAAAACTTTAAAAGGGCCGTTGTCGATGCATATGTCTATAAGAAATATTGCAGATCTCGTTGAGTTGATCTTGATATAGGTCAGCGTTGGAGGGGAAACCACTTCACTGACATAAATTGATGGTTTCCCAAGGACAAGCTTAGTGTCCTAAAACAAGCACTGATCAGATTGTAACATGAGCTTTTAATTATTTGCAACATTAACTTGTGTTTTGAGCATATAAGGATAATTGTAAAAATATTCCTTCGGGTATTCTTGTCACTAACCTTTCCAGGATTGGAGCAAGAAGATCGGATGAATGACAAGCACAAGGTATGTACAACCAATCATCATACAACATTGAATTAAATTCATCCAAACTTGAATTTTGCAAAATTCAAGCTTGGGGGAGTACTTTACATAAAAACATCCTTTGCCATGTTGCTATATTGATTGACCCTACCATTGAGACATGCTCAATTTGTTAAATACTAATCACACTACTTCATCTCCACTTGAGTAGATCTCTATAAATGCTCTCATGCTACCTTTATTTGCTTTAGTATATGTCTAGGTTTGGAGTAGTTTCATTTATCTCTTAATTGAGCTTGGTGCTTAGTTTAGGAATGATGATCTTACTTCCAAGGGGTTTTAAATTAAGCATGGTGCTTAGGTTAAAAAAGCCCTCCTGAATCAAATTAGGCATGGTGTCTAGGTTGATTTTTGAGCCGATAGTATGCTATAGTAGATATGGGATATTTTGTTGGACTAACCCCTGCAGGAAAACTTTCACTATCAACCTGGGAAGTCCTGAGATACACTCACATTTTTGACAAAGAGAGAGGCACATGAAGTTTAACAATTTACACAAGGAAGGCATAGCTCACAAGAGATGATCCATGGAGGGTGCTACAAACACGATGCACAACCGCTAAGAAAGGAATGCTTCCACAAGGAGATACCGTACCATCACTCTTCAAGTAAGGTACACTTCGAGCAAAATATGAAGGACTTTTATAACTCCTAGACTCCACCAAGTGAAGAACCTAGATCTACGAGCACAAACACACTGGAGATACTGGACACTCAGGCAATCACTGCCCTGAGATGCTTGAGGATGTAACTATTGGAGTAACCCTGTTGTGGAAGTAATTACTGACCTTCTACTGGTTAAGAGATACAATCCAGGACGCCCCATCATCCTGATCTCCATCGGCATGGTGGACTTCCTAGAAGCACTCTACGACTTTGGCTCCAGCGTCAACATTATGCCCAAGCCTGC
Source organism: Sorghum bicolor (assembly GCF_000003195.3). NCBI lineage: Eukaryota > Viridiplantae > Streptophyta > Magnoliopsida > Poales > Poaceae > Sorghum > Sorghum bicolor. The sequence goes on along the minus strand of NC_012870.2, from coordinate 37,316,271 downwards.
AGATCAGACACTAAGTTTCCCAAAGGGAATATTGAAGAACCTCTGCGTTCGAGTTCGTACCTTGTACGCCCCAGCAAACTTCGTGGTGATAGAGACTGGTACTGATGAGAGGGCACCCATCTTAGGGAGGCCATTCCTGAACACCTCGGGAGCTGTCATCTACGCTAGTGCTGCCAAGATCAGTTTCTACATCAAAGGGAGAAATGAGACATTTTCCTTCAAGAACAAGACTACACAATCTCAGAGCATCCCAGACATGAACCAAGGAAGAGGACCAACAGGAGGAACAGGAACAAGCAAGTGTGGACCAAGATGGTCACTGCAGTTCAAGGAGGTCAAGATTGTCAATTTAAGTCACCATTCCTGACCAAAAAGGATAACCCAGGTATGCCAAGCATCCAGTGCTCCATTAATGGATACAACTTACAGAAGATGCTTTGCGACACCGGGTCAGGCGTCAACATAATGGCCGCAGTCACCTATCAACTCTTGTTTGGAACCATGCCCCTAAAACCGATATACATTCAGCTCCAGATGGCAGATCAGACATTCCGAAAGGTTATTGACATGGGAGAAGACGAGTACAATCCACCCATCATCCTTGGAAGACCGTTCCTCAACACTGTTAAAGCAATCATCTACATTGGAACCAGAGAAGTCCACATGCACTTCTCCTCTGAGAAGGTACGCCACTATTTTACTGACCCTAACTATATAGTTGAAGACTCTAAGCAGGTCAGGACAAGAAGAAGACAACGCAACCGCAACCAGAGAAGGCAAAATCATCAAGGACGGATGGGTAGACTATGAAGGAGAAGTTGTAAGGTCAGAAGACATACAACTTGAACAGAACTGTCCTGAGGAGACCGTAGCACCGTGTCAGGTGTGGAGAGAGAAGATAGTTATACATGAAGAGCAGGCACCGCCGGAATCACCGACTACGCCATCCAGCGAATCCCAGGACAACTGAGAAAATGGAGAGTCCCTTTCGGAGGACTTAAAAACACCGAACGCCTTGCCAAGAGTTCCACAAAGCTTTGTTGTTTATTTGAGCTCCACAGAATTCAAGGATCAAAGAAGACTAGCAGACGGAGGACATCCTAATCGCTGTCAGGGTGCTGCTGACATTCAAATACACCTCCACCACTTGCTAGCTACATCAGAAGAAATTACATCAAAATCCAGCTTGGGGGAGAGCACCCCCATTTATCCAGCTAAGTATTCTACTCATGTTTATACTTTACTCTAATAATAAAATGATGCATAATCATAGAAACCCAAATAAAGATTTTGTGCTTATATATATCTTTGCTTAGTTTGCTAAATAAATAAATAAATAAAGTCTGCTATGAACCATCATGATAAGCTCTCACATGGAAATGATGAATAGTTGCTCTGCCATGACTAGTTCTCAAAATTGAAACCTCTCTCTCAAGTTTAGGCCTGGCTATTATTAATTTGCTCTAAACCTGAACTTGTGGGAAGAGTACTTGATCTGAAGTCTAAGTCGTTAACGGATATGATATGGGAAGGTTGAGCTGCTGTTTATCTGTTCCTAGAGATGCTAGAATTCTGGAGAATTTTATGTTTGAAAATCTTTAAAATGTTGCATGATGAGTTCCTGTATGATGAGAGTTTAAATTCATACCACAGCCATATATACATGCTTGTTAGACTATGAACCACACATTTACTTTTTACTGCTTATGAGCATTGAGTGTGGTCAAGCTGTGTAGACCCTTAGGAGCTTGTCATGTGGTTAAATCAAGATTCACTAGCACGTTCACTCACACATGCTACTTCTACTCCAGAAGTACCATCCACATATATCCATCCATTTCCATCGCCAGAGCCACCCAAAAATATTCTACTCCTAATCCGAGAGAGAATAGCCAAAAACATTCTCCTATTTCTGTTTTTCCCTGTGAAAAAAATGCTCAAGTTATCTTGGTTACTACCACTTGCTATATTATTTCAGGAGATGAGTGCTCTAAAAAAAAAGAAAGAAAAAAAGAAAGAATGCGAGGAAATAAAAAGGTGCAAGTGCCCGGAACCTCGAAAGAAAGAAAAAGTGAGACGAGAGGTAAAAATGGACAAGTGTCCGACAGTAGAATTAGAGGTACAAGATACCCACATGAGAGAAAAGAAAAAAAAAAGAAAAGATAATATAGAGCATCTCATTCCCCTCAAAAAGCTTCAAAGTGCAAGAAAGGTATGTATCCCCTCATAAAGAGCACAAGTAGAATCAGACTTTCACCATTGTTATCACCATCATCACCATACACCATTCATTCGCCACACATGCACATCTTGATTTGACTTATTGAATTGTTCTTCTGGATTCATGGTTTGACTATGCAATAAATGTCTTGTAAGTATGTATTAGCTGTCTCCCACCTATGAGCTCCAGATATCAAAACCTTATTAGAGTAGGGTGAGAGAGAAGGCAATGCCACTATGCCCCATACCAAAAATACTACATACTTTGAGAGAAGGCATATACCATTACTGCCTTGGTAAGGATCCAGAAATACCACAAAAGAGAGACTAGAGAGAGTCATACAAGGAATCTCTGAGTTTTATTTGAAAATCTGCAAAAACTCCAGAGCTATTGTTAATCGAAGAACAAGAGACATGGTGCTTGACTAGACCGTTCTATCTTTTAACTGCTCAAGACACAAGTGACGGTTACAAGCCCCATGGCGGAAGGTAAAATGAGTAAGTTTAAATCTTAACAGTTTACCCTAACCCAGATATGAGATCTTGTTTGAACGCATGTGTATCTTTAAGGTATGAAACCACTGCAGAAACTCTTGAGTTCATCTTTGCTCAGGGACGAGCAAAGGTTAAGCTTAGGGGAGCTTGTTGACGGTCCATAATGCTCACAATTAACCATCAACTAATCATAGAAAAGGATCCAAATGCAACCAACACCTAGACTTAGGGTTTTATCTGACAGAATTCCACAAGTTTTGGTGTTTGTGTATTTCTGCAGGTGGTTATCAGGAAATATGAAAGAAAGGCCCACACATCGGGTTTACATAGAGATATTAACGTGTCGCGCAATTTTCTACCATCTAGAAGATTCCAGAAGCCACGGGAACGAACGGGAAGGAAATCGGGCTCGGAGGCAGGGCGCCCGCCCAACTCTCCTGGGCGCCCGCCCAGCTACAGTGCCCAATCAGGACACTTTTCGCGGATTATGCTCCACGGACCTAATACTTCAAGGAAAACCACACGATCAATGTTGGTTTGATCCGACGGCCCAGATTCATCTGAAAAGACTATATAAGCAAGGCCCCCTGGCCCCTGGAGATCATACCTCTTCTACAGAATCAAAGCTAGGGTTTCAATTCTTCATCCAAGTAGAGAGGATCCCTCTAGTTCTTCTAGTTCTACCTCTAGTTCATCTAGATCTAGTTCTAGTTCATCTAGTTCTAGTTCTAGTTCCTCTAGTTCTAGTTCTAGTTAGTTCTAGTTGTAATCTAGAAAATAGGGAGAGAGAAGAGGAGAGCGGAGGAGGAGCCGGATCTGTCGGATCTTCCTCAACATTATACTTTTGCAGCATCTGGTTCGTTCTTCATCGTTCTCCAGGTTCTTCAATTCATAATTCCTGAGTTCTTTAATTACTTTTATTTACATTCAAGTTATTTATTGGATTCCCGCTTGCATCAAGTGCTCTAGTCTTTATAACGCTAGAGTAGTAATTAATAGATTAGACGTGGTGTTTAGTCTTGCAATTACCTGGAATTGCACCCAATCCTGCGGATTGTTGTGGTAGCCTTAGGGTAGTGACAGCCCTAACGGTCGACGTATTCCACCACGTTCGGATCGGTGTTTGTAGGACCGTAGTCAGACCTTCCTAGCCCCCTTCTCATCTCTTTCTGTGGTTAGTGCTCTGATGTCCCGATATAGATAATCTTGAAGTAATTCTTGATTCTTAGATCAACTAGAGAACTCTCAGGAAAATTCCTCTCTTCCCACCAAAAATAATTATATAGTTATCCTTGGGCGATCATGATTCTTAATTAGTACACTCACGTTCTCTGTGGAAAATCGATACTGTGGAATACTCCCGGGTGAAGGCTACATCGGTATCCGTGCGCTTGCGGATTTTTCTGTTTGCGTTTAAAATACCCAACAACAGTAGCATATGCAAGCAGCGCAATCACGACAAAAGAGTTATGCTGATAAGAGAAGAAGGCCACTCGAATTCAAAGTAGGTGACTACGTGTACCTCAAGGTTACACCAATGAAGAAAGTCCAACGTTTCCGAGTTCGAAGCAAGCTTGCACCTAGGTATGTGGGACTGTACCAAATACTGGAGAGGAAAGGCCCCGTGGCCTACAAGATTCAGTTACCTGAAGAGTTGAGCTCGATCTTTCCGGTCTTCCATGTGTCGCAACTGCGGAAATGTTTGAAAGTGCCTGAACAAAGGATTGAACCTCGAGGGATCAAAATAAAAGCAGACTTAGAGTATAAGGAGCAACCAGTGGGAATTGTGGATACCAAGGGACGGGTAACCCGAAACAGAATTGTCAGAACATATAAGGTGGTGTGGAGTCATCATGACGACAGGGATGCCACCTGGGAAACAGAGGATTACTTGAAAACAGTTTATCCAAAATTTCATAAGAAATGGTTAGTAACCCAAAATCTCGGGACGAGATTTCCCTAAGGGGGGAAGGGCTGTAACACCCTAGGTGTTAAGCATGAATTTAGCCCTATCACAACATGCATAAGCATTCTCATCAAGCATAGCATCATGAGCATGTCATTCAACCCAAAACATGAGTTTATGTGCTTTATTTCATGTGTTTTAATTATGTTAAAAATATGATGCTTGCTTCTAAAAATGTGAAATATTCAAACTAGGTTGATTTATGTATAAGAAGAATTAAGAATATTTTTGTGCAATTTTTGGAGCTATAGAATTTGAGAAATGGAATTTATACAAAAATCCCCAAATTGAGTTTATTTGAAAACCTAGAACTAGTTTAAATTTGTAATTCAAATTCTATTTGGATTTGGGTCTTGCTTATTAAAACAAAGTTGTAGGGTTTTTGTTTTGGAACAACTTTGTTTTTGGGAGCAAGAGGTGAAAATGGTTTTAAATTGGTCCAAATGAATTTAGAAAGGGTTAGGAGAAAAGAAATTCAAAAAAAATGAAAAGGGGCAGGCGCTGCCGGGCCAACCCCGCCTCCCTTTCGGCCCAGCGAGCGGCCCGGCCTGCTCCCCCTCCCCTCTCTCCCACGCGCGGACGCGCCTCGTCCCAGCCAGTGTCGGCCACGTGGCGGCCGTACGCCGGCGAGGAGCGCGCCGTGGCCGGCCTCCAACACCCCCTGGTCGGGACGCCGGCTCGGGCTCCCAGGCCATTCCCTCCCTCCTGTCGCCCACGCCCTTCTCCTTCCTCCCTCCGCTCGCGAGCGCAACCGAGCCGCAGAACTCCGCCGCAGCGCCATCGCCGGAGCTGCTCCGCTACTCACCGTCGGCCACTCCGGTGACCAAAACTCGACACCGAAGCCACCAGCGCCTTCGCCATCGTTAGGGTAAGCTTGTGCGAGCGTTCTACCGAGGTGAGAGTCCGTCGAGCGCCGTGAATAGCTCGCCGGAGTTACCCCGAGCTCGTCGGAGTACTCCGCCGTGATGGATCTTACGTTTCCCTGCCTCTTTTCGCTGGTTTTTGGTTGCGCTAGGTCGGTAGGGTGGTGAGGAAGCTCGGAGAGCCGTTTGCGCACGCTCTACCATGCCGGAGCGGCCTGGCCACGGCGAGCAGCGCCGCCGTGCCGCCATGCACGCTCGTCGGAGGTGCTCCGGCCATCCTCCGGCCAATCCGAGGGTACCGCTGGGTGCGCGTCGCTGCGGGGAGCACGATGGTGCTCACCCCGTGGCCGGGAACCTCACCGCCGGCGAGATCTGCTCGTTGGAGGTGAGCTCCCCCTCGGTCTCGCTGACTGGTGGGGTCCGAGGCCCACTGTCAGTCGCAGGGGGACCCCGGTGGGTGTAGATCTTGGTGTACTTAGCCTTTTTCGTCGGTTTTCTTGAATAATTGTTTTCCAGAAATTGATTCAAAACTTGTAAAAATTCATATCTTGAGTTCTACAGCTCCAAATTTGATGAAATAAATTTTGGTGTGCCAGATCTACATCTTAATGTAATTGCATGTCATGTTTGAGTAACTTTTCTATATGAATATAATTAATCCATGTTTTTGCTAAACTTAGAAAATGCATAGTAAATAAAATATGGTTCAGAAAAATGTGAAACATGATTTGTTGGCTCTGCATGTATGTGTACTCACTGGGAAAATATTGCTACATATTATTTGGTGTATAAATGAATTTAGGGTAATTTAAATGCTTGCATGGCAGTGATTTATGATTTTTAATAATTAATTGGATCATGCAATAAATCTGGAAAATTTTGTGGGTGTTTCTTATGATATTAGACAAATGGTAAAAATATGAAATCTGTTGTTTGACACTTATATCACAGTAGAGTAATTATACTTACCTTATTAATTAATCTTGTGATTTTTGTAGCTCAAACTAAGTACCCAAAAATTAAGAAAAATTTACAGTAGACTCTATGCTTGACTGGTAGTCTCCTATAATTTTTGTGGAATTTAGTGATGAACAAAACTGCATGTAGATTTCATGGGCCTAGAAATGAATAAAGAAAATTATGGATTGTTGTATGTATAGGTTGAATAGAATAAGTTTGGTTTTGGTGTATCTTTGAAGCAACTTGTGGGTTGCTGGTCACACTTGAAAAATAATTGTAGAGGAGAATGCACTAGATGTTTGATCCAATTGCTTACTCTTGGATGATGTTGACTACCTTGTAATGAGCATGACCAAGTGTATCACCTATGCATCATGTCATGATCCTTTGGTACTTTCTCATACAAGCATCCACTCGGGCACCTCGCACTCCACTCATGAGCACACATGCATCATACAGGCTCGCAGGAGAACGAGGTGGGACCCGAGGAGCTAGAGGAGATTCAGGAGCAGGAACCTCCGGAAGCGCAGGAGTCCGGAGAGGAACTACAGGAGTGCCCGGATCACCGACCAAGCACGTTTGAGAAAGGCAAGCCCCGGAGCATTCTAAGTCTCCCTATTCTCGCTAACTTACAAGATATACTATGCTTGTTCTACTATATTGCATTTAAGTGATAGGAGTTGTGTGATACCGTTGCTGCATATGTACTCCTTGTTATCCCTACTTGTTTATCTACCTTGTCCTATGTAGATAGGCGCGGAGTCTATGCTTAGCTTGCTTAGCCCGGTAGAAGTCGGGTGATTTCCTGTCACCTGCGAGATAAAGGTGGATACCTGCTTGTTTAAGCAGTGGTTGGTTGGGGAAAAGAATAACCAAGTGTGGAATGTAATTGGAGACCGGGCAGGGTCTTATGGTGGGTTGACCATAGTGCCCCTGCCTGTGTCGATTAAGGACCGATCGTTGACGGCCCTCTTGTCATGTTGAACGCATGCCCCACATTTAGCTGGAAGGATAAGTCGTTCCAACCGCGAAGCCTGAGCACTATCCGGGCCGGGAATCGGCCCGATGTACGCGCTGTATTGGTGATGGCTGAGGAGAACGACGAGGGCGCGGCGCGCAACCTTGGTATACCTTGGATACCTAGGTCGCCGGAACGGTCCTCGGGTACGGGCGGTGCCTGTCGAACCCACGAATTGGTCCTGGATAGTGCAATACGGTGACCTGTAGCTCACTTGATCAGTGAGTGTGGTTTGTGTGGGGAATAAACTCGCCAGCTGGTTAGAAATCGATTCGAATCGCCATCGCTCCTGGATAGTGAGCACTTGACATGAGCTTTGTCCTCGTAGTAAGGACTATGGAACACTTGGGTTATAATGATAAATGGTTTATGAATGCTATGATGAGGTGCTATCATATCCTTATACTTGCTTGTAATAGTGCAGGTGCAAACCTAGATAATAGGTAATGATACTTTCAACTTGAGCAAATAAAAATAAGAAAGATTTATGTAGGTTATGATAGTAAAATCCTGCGGTTTTGCAAATGGTTGTCACCTACCCCACTATATAGCCTTCATGATCCTTGAAGAGTCTTTATTTTAATTTATGACGGGTAAGTCTAGCTGAGTACCTTCTCGTACTCAGAGTTCTACTCCCATGTTGTTTTGCAGATGGTCAAATGTACTATGGTTATTGCATCCTCTGTCTGTACCCAGCCATGTGTGATGACTAGACCAAGGGCGATGGTCACTCCGTCTTCTCTTTTGCTTTTGTGGGAATGACCGAACTATGGCACTGTATCAGACTAAGCGTGTGTGTTGTATTTTCGAACTATGAAGCTTCCGCTACTTGAAAAACTTGGTTTGTAATAATTTTAAGAACTCCAATGTATTTTATGAATGTTGTAATCTGGATGTATTTGCGAATGGCGACCGCTAAACTTATTACGATCTTGGCTGTTGTACGATGTGTGGTTTGAAATCCTTCGAGATTTCACGGACTACCGGGATTATATGGGCTTAAGCCTGATGGTTGGACTATGCAAATGGTCGCTGTTAGGCTTAATCTCTTATAATTTGGTCGGTTCTGTTACAATCTAGACCTTCATCATTCAGAACCCTATCATCATTATTCCTACTAGATTGAGCATTAATTTTTTCTTTCACGAAGTTCTCGTCAAACCCTTTATTTAGCAAGTCCATTTGAACCTTGGATTTTGTTTTGAACACCACTCCACGACACCTTGAACATAGACAAGCTGCTGTTTCTACTGCATATGTACCTTCAAAAATTGAATTAATATATTTGTGAAGTCCAGCTTGCCACTCAGCTGATAACCGAGACAACGACATCCAACTCCAATCATCATCGTCATGTGCTGCCATAATAATATCACGAGCTCAACTTTCCTGTGACATGACATAATTCAAAGAGAGGGGTCACGAATTATTGTAAAATTGGATTAACTAAATAAGCATCATAATTAAGGTGCACAAACCAGCTACTGCATTTGATTTTTTACAATAAGAGCTACGTACTGCATGTGCTGATTAGCAAAAAATAACATTATGCATGCATGCACACGCACAGCACGTATGTCGATCAGCAGCGCGCGAGGGCAGAGCGACGGCCAATCGTGTCGTATCTCTGGCCCACCGGTGATGGAGGGGACGTCGTCGATCAGCAGCGAGGGGAACGCCGGCCACTAGCAAGGGCAGTAAGGAGATCACCGGCGGCCACCAGTGAGGGCAGCGAGGGCAGCGACGGCGGCCACCAGCGAGGGCAGCGAGGAGATCGCCGGCCCCGAGTGCGAGGAAGAATTAGGGCCGGCAATGAGTAGGACGAGCGCGATACAGAGCAGAGAAGACCGATCGGTTGCATCAAGTAGATTAATCTAGCTTCCATTATGTAATTAAACACGTTTACATTATTATATATATCATGCTGTGGCTAGAGAAGACACAAACATCAAAAGGTTCAGATGGTTAGTGCGTGGCTTCTAAAACTCAGAGGTTCAAGGCTCGAATCTCAGCAAGAGTGACTTTTTATTACAACCAATAAATAAAAGCGTTGCGAAAGCATCTTAGTATTGCAACGATAACAAAGCTCTCAGCAACGGAAAATCAATCATGGCAAGAGTCACTTTTTGTTGCAACCAACAAATAAAAACGTTGCAAAATCATCTTAATATTGCAACGACAACGAAATTCTCAGCAACGAATAATCAATCGTGGCAAGAGTGACTTTTTATTGCAACCAACAAATTAAATCGTTGCGAAATCATTTGAGTATCGCAACGAAAATAAACTCGCAGCAACGAAACTATATTCGTGGCAACAGTGAACAACTATTGCCACCGATCTGAATTGCGTGGCAACAACTCCTAGTTTTGGCAACGATCTCCACACTTATGGCCACGATATAATTTGCGTGGCAGGAATACCATCTATCGCAACCAAAAGTTAAAATCGTTGCGAGAGTAACCCTTGTTGCAACCAAATCAGTGTCGTTGCACCATAAAAGCGTGGCAAAAGGGGTAAAATTTAGTAGTGAACACTCCCTACTTTGAGTTTGTACCAATGTCTAGCTTTTTCTGTTAAAGAGAACGGAAAGAGCTTCCATTTAAGGGTCTCATCGGACATGCCTTCTATGCGAAGGAGGTCACAGACTCGATAAAACTCTCTTAGGTGTGTGTATGGGTTTTCCTCACCTTCTCCTGAGAATGGTTGTTTTTGAACAAATTCTATGTATTCGGGGTCTATCTGAAAACTAGATGTCATGATAGGTCTATGAAATTCATAGATAGACATTTTTAAATTCATGATAGACGAGAGATCAAGGATTAGATAAGAAGAAAGAATAGCAGAGATGAGGCAAAGGTAAAAGGAAATATATTTTTTTATTTTTTTAGAAAATGATTAAGCTAGTTCGTAGTCAACTCAGCAACCGTTTCCCCGGCAACGGCGCCAAAAATGCTTGTTGGCACTTGCTAACACCACTTGAATACTAGGTTGTCATCCCCAGCATGGCACTAACGTGTACTATGGTATTTATACGCACACAGATAAATCCACAAGCGCACGGATACCATTGTAGCTTTTACCCGGTTAAAGGCTTTATCGTATCCACAGGGAAACGGGAGAACCAACTACGCTCTAACTTAACCAAGATAGATAGATAGGTGTAAATAGGAAAGAAGGTAGAATTGAATAAGAACAATATTAAAGGTAAGATAACAATGGGTGATAATATGGGTATAGAGAGTAGAGCAATTCTAGTATATGGGCGATGGTAGGAGAATAGAGAGGATAAGTATGGTTTCTCTACTTCAAAGCGGTATGTCTATGTCTGGGACGAACCACGTGATAAGAATACACCACAAAGGATGCTTATCAATAGGCTGATAAAACCTACTAGTCATGCTAACAGGAGGTGGACTACAGGGGACCAACGTAACTGTCACCTACGTGGCCTACCACACGATCCGGCTAAACAGGGGATATCCACAAGTAATCTAGGTCTAAGCACCACGCTTACACATATACTACAACTCTCACCTATAGCGTCCTATAGATTAAAGTACTCAAAAGAGTTGTGAACCATAACTTACATGGATAGCAATTGCATAATGAAATAAGAAGTAGATTACTAGAGTCATCCAATGAGCAAGCTTGATTAGAGCTTGATCATGATGAAGTACAACTAGAGGAAGAACAGACAGGCCGGCCTCTCCTCCAATCCTCCCTCGCTCTCCATCTCGCTACTATCTAGATCTACTCTAGTTTAGAGATGAGAGGAGAGCTCTCATCTCCAAACCCTAGCTTTTGCTCTGTCTATGTAGAGGAAAGGTTATCCTTCGAGGGCACCTCTCAACTCTACAATGAACTTGTTCTCCTCCAGGGGCCAGGGGGTCTGCTTATATAGTCCCCTCAAGTGAATCTGGGCCGTCGGATCAAACCGACACTGATTGAATGGTTATCGTTGGTTCTTTAGGTCGGTGGAGCGTAATCCACGAGACGGGTCCTGTTTGGACTCTGTAGCTGGGTGGGCGCCCTAGGGGGGAGGGCGGGCGCCCTGCCCCCGAGCCCGCTTGGCTTCCCGTTCGTTCCCGTGGCTTCTGGAGTCTTCTAGATGATAGAAAATTGCGCGGCACGTTAATATCTCTATGTAAACCCGACGTGTGGGCCTTTCATCCATATTTCCTCATAACCCCCTGATGAAATAGACAAACACCAAAACTTGTGGAATTCTGTCAGATAAAACCCTAAGTCTAGGTGTTGGTTGCATTTGGATCCTTTTCTTTATTTATTTGATGATTATATTTGGTACTTATGGACCATCAACACCCACTACGGATAACATCCACACTGGACCTGCTGTAGAGATCGATGGCAACTTTGAGCTCAATCCTGGACTTATCAACATGGTGCAATCCAACCAGTCCTGTGCGAAGGCACACGAAGATGCTAGTGCTCATCTCCAACACTTCCTGGAGATTTGCAACACATTCACCATATCAGGAGTCCCCAGAGATGCTATACTACTTCGCCTCTTCCCATACTCACTGTTAGGGAGAGCGAAGTAGTGGTTCTACGCTACAAAGGAGAAGAATACTACGTGGGCACTCTGCTCCATGAACTTTCTAGCTAAGTTCTTTCCTATGGGCAAGACCAATGCTCTCCATGGGAAGATTACAAGTTTTCAGCAACAACATGATGAATCTGTTCAAGAAGCATGGGAGCGCTTCCAAGACTACATCCTAGAATGTCCCCATCATAGAATGGAGAGTTGGCTATTGATGCAGATGTTTTATCATGGGCTCGGCAACAGTGCCCGAGAGACCATGGATGTTGCAGCTGGAGGAGCATTCCTATCACTTACCATATCACAAGCCACAGCTCTTGTGGAGAAGATGGCGTCCAACCAAAGCTGGAATGAAGAGAGGACCCAGACACACAAGAAAGGTGGAGGTATGCATCAGCTCAAGGAGGTAGACATGCTGTCTGCAAAGCTAGACCTGCTCATGAAGAAGCTCGATGATAAAGCTGGAGATAAGAAAGAAGTTATGCACATCTACGACTTTCACATGACTTGTGACGAGTGTGGATATACTGGACACTCAGGCAATCACTGCCCTGAGATGCTTGAGGATGTGAACTACATCATCAACAACAACAACAACTACTACAACCGTCCTCCACAAAATCAAGGTTGGAATCAACAGAGGCCTAACTACTCATGTAATTATCAAGGTAACAATTCTTACAACAATAATAATAATTTTCCACCTTTGAGAGAGTTAGTGTCTAATCAAGAAAAGCTAATGGATAACCTATCTAAGAAATTGGCATCTAATGATAAAATGCTAGAAAATATAAATAACAGAATGGATAATTTCTCTACTGCCATCAAGAATCAAATTAGCTTTAATAGCTATTGTTGTTCCTGCTACTAAACCCGGTATACCATCACAACCAGAAGGATTAGAATCTGCAAATCTTGTAGACATGTTTGATGCAGGTAACTACTGGAGTAACCCCGTCACTGATGTTACTACTGACCTTCTGCTGGTCAAGAGAAGCGATCCAGGACGCTGTTGACACTAACTAACACCACTTAGATACTAGGTTGTCATCCCCAGCATGGTGCCAGAGTGTACAAAGGTATTTATAAATGTAAAGGCTCTTTAGAAAATAATCTATTCTATCCGCAAGCGCACAGATAAAACACCTCATTGTAGCATTTCACCAGGATAAGTATTCCAGGTATCGTTATTTATAATTTTGCTTAAGAGAACAAAAGGGATGAAATTAAAATAAGGACAAAATCTATCAAGGCATAGACTAGAGATAAACTTGCAAGAACATGATTACTAATGAGAAACTCGTCACACAGTCACTTACTTTGGCAGGGGGTAAAACATAAAGATAATGATAATGAATTATATGTTCAAGGGTAAACAACACAACGATTAGAAAATAGACTACTCCTCATATATGTAGGTGACGTCGGATTAGCTAGAGAATGGATTCTAAGTTATCTACTATCTACTAAGTCACAATCTACTCTAGTTATCTACAAGATCATGTATAGCATAAAAGACTCTTCATTCATGTATAAGGAACATTGCTAAAGTAAATCAGAACATCGTAAGACTTACTCCGCAATACCAATTCTGCCTGTCCTATCAACGGAGGGTGGACTATAAAGAATCAACGAAGCTGTCACTATCACGAACTACCACACAACCTGGCCAATAGGATACATTTGCAGGTAAATAACATCTAAGCACCACGCCCACATGTGATCTACCACTTAACTCCCTCACGTCGAGAGCTAAGCGCTTTGCAAACTTATACATAAACTCATTATCAATCATAACTATATCAAATATAGAACTGGAGCAAACTAAGAACATAATAAATAGAGACATAATGCAATTAGAACAAAGTATTAGAGAAAGATATGAACAATACCAATCTTTATTACCGAAGATCCGAATCCAGAGCGTAGTGCTCTACTTCTCTAATTGCTATCTAATCAAACCTCTAAACTTGAAGGATTAGGGAGTAGCTAATTCTAATTCTCTGTGGGAGAGAAGTTCTAAACCCTAACTTTGATGGCTACCTCTGATAATGATTTCTCCTCTTCTCTTCTCTCCCCTAGGGGTGGAGAGGCCTTGGTTATATAGTCCTTTCAAGTGAATTTGGGCCGTCGGATCAAACCGACATTGATCGCACAGTTTTCCTTGATCCTTTAGGTCGGTGGAGCTTGGTCCCCGAAAAGAGTTCTGATTGGAGTCCAACCTAGGGTGGGCGCCCAAGGGGGGTGGGCGGGCGCCCTGCCCCCGAGCCCGTTCGGTCTCCCGTTCGTTCCTGTGGCTTCTAGACTCTTCTAGATTGAGGAAAATTGCGCGGCACGTAATTATCTTGTTGTAAACATGACATGTGGGCCTTCTCTCCATATTTTTCTGATAACCCCCTGCATAAATAGATAAACACCAAAGCTCGTGGAATTCTGTCAGATAAAACCCTAATTCTAGATGTTTGGTGCATATTGATCCTTTTCCATGTTTATTTGATGGTTAAATTTAGTACTTAAGGACCGTCAACAAACTCCCCAAGCTTACCCTTTGCTCGTCCCTGAGCAAACAGCTAAACTCAGATGGATCAAGAGTTGCTTCGATGTTTTCTTTCCTGACAGGCACACATGCTTTTATAAAAATTCTTCCAGATTAGAGTGAAGTGTTATGGAGCTTAGTACCTGCACTTAAGTCTTAAGTAATCGAAAGGAAAAATAATTAAGTCAAGCACTATTCCTCCTGTCTATACTTCACCTTTGTTCCAGAGTTTTTCATAAGTTTTCAAAATAAAACTCAGAGTTCCCAGCAATGATTCTCTCAAGTCTCTCTATATGTGATATTTGTGGATCCTTACCAAAATGTCACTTACCTATAGCTAATGAAATATTTAAGTGGAGCTCATAGGAGTGAAAAACAGCTCATACATATGTTGTCTAATCGAGCCATGGATCCAAAGGAACTCAGTATATATTAAATTAAGATGTGCATGTGTGGTGGAGTAAATGATAGTGATGGTGAAAACATAAGTAATGATAAAGCTTACTTCTCATTGCTCCTCATATTGTTATCTCTCCTCTTCTTTGATCTTTGCTTTGGGAGAACATGGGCTATCTTTTTTTTCTTTTTTTTCAGGTGGGTAGTAGACACCCCTAATTCTACTGTCGGACACTTGTCGATTTTTCCGGTCAAGTGGGTATCTTTGTACCCCTAATTCTACTACGGACACTTGTCCATTTTTACCTCTCGTCTGACTCTTTTTCTTTCTTTTCCGAGGTTCCGGGCACTTGCCCCTTTTTATTTCCTCGCATATTTTTGCATAACCCATGCCTCTTCTGTATTGACTCTTTTTGGAGGGAGAGAATAACAACACTTTGGACAGTGAGTGATAATATTTTTAGCAATTTTAATCCATGGTGATGAATGGTGTAGTGGACGTGTGCAAGTGAATATCTTAATTTAACCACATGAAAAGCTCCTAAGGGTCTACACAGCTCGATCAAACTCAATGTGAATATAGTAGCAGATGTTATAGCAAGTATGGCTGTGGTAGGAAATTTTGTCATGCTAGGAACTCATCATGTGATTCGTAAGTTTTCAAAATAAACCTCCAGAACTTAGTGTAGTAGGAACAAGATAAACAGCAGCTCAAACTTTATATTATGTCCCTCTCTTACCTAAACTTTAGTTTTATGCTTCCCAAAGATAGTAAATTCAGTTTTAGTAATTCCTAGAAGAACTCTAATATAAAAGCTAGGTACTTGTAAGTAAGCAAACAGAGCAACTGTTCATCATTTCCATCATGCATCTTTTTGGTATTTTTATTTTTCTAGAGATTAACACTTAGCAGATAAATAAAGGACACTTATCTACACACTCTTTTTATTTTGTTTTCGTGTTTATAGAATGCAGTAAATTAAAGCAAGAAAATATTTATTGGGTTTTTTAAGTTTTTCTCTTTAAGATAAATAAAACACTAAAATAGAAAAGAGTAAATAAGAAGAGCAAATAAAAACTTACTTGATAAATTGGGGAGGAACTCCCCCAAGCTGGATGTTGATGTCGGTCTTACCCGATGTTCCAGAACCGCATCATGGTTGTGATGTTATCATTCATTGTTGTGGTATCTTGTCTCAGCTCTTGTACTGCAGTGGCGTGGTCCTGGTTCCATTTCTGCTATTCTTCTAGGAGTCGTCCATGTTCTGCTTGCGTGTTCTGGATGTCGAGGAGAGTGTTGTCGGTATGGGTGAAGAAAGCGTCGGCCTCTTGGTAGTAGTCATTCGTGAAAGCATAGGAGGCGTCGGAGTATCGTCCTGCATCAAATTGGGGTGGAGGTCTGGATCCTGAAGCTCCATATGGATCAGTGGAGTACCTGCCCGTATGAAAAGGCGGGTTTGTCCACTGGTGATATTGGCCCTCCGACCATGTCTCCTGTGTTGGCTCTTGTGGTAGCGCATGTCAAACCCATGGGTCTCGAAGGACTCGAGGGTTGTAGTCGCGATAATGCAGGTGCGCTGCTTCTTCTGGTCCGGGATCAGCTCCATACCAGGTGCGTTCTTGATGGGTGGTCATCCTTTCAGATGCCACTCGTTGTGGAGCTCTCTGGTTCACTGGTGTCACTGCAATCTCAATCAAAAAATTTTGAACAACATAGAGACCAAGGTTCGGGTTAGGTAACCGAATCTTGCCTTTATTATCATATAGCATATACATTATATTCCCCTCTTTCTTTAACATCTGAGCTTGTCTAAATGTGTCATAGCCATGATAAATTCTTAACTCATCTATGAATTCCAGTGATGATTATTCTAGCAAATGAAGATTAGAGGCTAGACGAGTGATAAGTGAAGTACATCCTACAGGTCCCTGAAGACTAGGTATACTAAGCCAATGAGAAACCAAAAGTGTAACAGGTCAAGTGAGTACTTTATTAATGGCAGCATATAGAAGTTGTAAATCTCCTACTCTTACTTTCCTAATATCATCACAATAGAAAAGATTGTACCCAAGCCATTTGTGTAACATCCTAAGAGTGGGGTGTTCCATGTCACTGGTTCGGGCTTGACTATAAAATTTATCTCTAGATATCTCTCTCCAGAACTGGTGTCTCTCAAAATTGGGTAGGTCGGAGTCAATGTTCAGGATGCATCTTGAAGAGAAACCAAGATGGTCGCTCAGTTCTCTCCAAGACAACATAATCTCCTATTTGAACATCCTAAAAACAATTCCCCCCTCATAATATTGTAAAGTGCAAAGAAATTCGAGGGTGATAAGACGAGAACCCAGCTCAGTTATATTCCAAAAATCTGTCCAACCTATCATCTGGAAAATTAAGCCGAATTCAGTGTCCATACCTGTTTCTTGTAGTAAGATTGGATCAAGAGTAGGGATGTGAATGAAATCTTTGTTCTTTAGTTGCTGTTAGACTTCCTTCTCCCTTCGGGTCTTTAGTCCAAGGTCTCCTATCTTGAGAAGGACCTTGACTTGCTGATTAGATGAAGATGACGGAGCTTGTGTGGGCGTCGGGTCAACGCTCATCTCTGATTGGTGTGAGGAGTGTCGGGATGAACTCCTTGTACCAATGTTTGTGAGAGCCTTCCCTGCGTTCTTCACCTTCTTGAACATCCTATAAACAAAAGTTGGCAAAAACACAACTAGTGGAAAATGTGAGAGAAAATGTTAGTGGTCAGCTGTCCGGAATGTCTGTAGTCCAGGGGTTAGTCATTCAAGACAAGTTTCTATTTTGGCGGAACCTCCCCCTCAACAACTTTTACTTCCGCTTGGACAGCGGGATCACTACTTACTAGGTGAAACTCACTCTCTTACTCAAAAACTACCAACTTCTTTCCCACTCTTCTCTTCCTCTCCACTCTCTTCTTACTTCAATACAAGAGCTCCTTCTTTGGAAACTAAAACTTGCGTGGTTTTCTGGAATGCTTGTGTGAAGAGGATGGAGGCAGGAAGAGGCTATTTATAGGAGGAAGTGGGGGCAGGGCGGGCGCCCTCTATAGGTGGGCGGGCGCCCACCTTTGGTGCCCATCCCAGCTGGCCTTTCTCCACTCCCTTCCTTGCTTAACTCTTACGCAAAATAATGGATCATGGGTGGTGGTTGGCCGGTGGAAAAGTGCCGGTGAGTGGAGTTATGTTGGTGGATCAAATAATGTGATGGGATGTATGTGTGGTGTGGTGTATGACATGTGGGACCCAAGGAGTGTGGGTCATGCTTCTAGAAGGTTGCTATAATTAAATATAATGCAGGAAAATCTATGAGAACTGAAACTTATTTGAAATGATAATGAAAAAATATTTTTGTGCCTCCACCATAAATATTATTTATAAGGGGCTTTTTATTATTATAATAATCCTATGAATAAATATGACTCATGCAAGAAATTAAACAATGTGGATAAATACCGATTTACCTCTCGGCGAGGGTTTGGGATTTTTAGGTTCCCCAAGCTAGACCTCCAAATCGTTTAATCTTCTGAATTACCTTCCTCCAGAGATGGTGTCTCCAGTGGTTCTTCATGAACTTCCTTCACTGTAGAATCTTTCTTTGGTCTGGGTTTGAATGTGAAGTGTTCTTCCTTTCCGTTTATGTTGAACTTGATTTCTCCTTTCTCGACATCAATTTGGGCATTGGCAGTGCTCAGAAATGGCCTTCCAAGGATGATGGATACTTTTGAGTCAGGACTCATGTCCAGTACCATGAGGTCTACTGGCACCAGGAAATCTCTGATCTTGACTGGAATGTTTTCGGTGATGCCCAATGGGTGTCGAACCGATTGATCTGCTAGTTGTAGGCACATTGATGTTGGTTCTAGGGTCGCATGCTCAAGCTTCTCGTAGACTGATGCTGGCATCACACTGACACTTGCTCCGAGATCACAAAGTGCATTGTTGAAGTGTTGGTTTCCGATTGAGCAATCAATAGTGGGACATCCGGGATCTTCCTTCTTCTTTGGTGGTTTATTGAGGATGGCCGCACTACATTCTTCTGTCAGCTTGATAACCTCAGCGGTGGGCAGTGGTCTCTTCTTGTTAAGAATATCTCTGATGTACTTTGCATATGTAGGTACCTGTATGGCATCAAGTAGAGGTATGTTGACATATAATTTTTGAATGACCACTACAAACTTACCAAACTGCTCATCCGACTGCAGTCCTCTGTTTCTTCTGGGAAATGGCAAATAGTTGGTGTCATAAAAATCTTTCCTCATTTCTCCAGTTCTTGGTGGTTGTAGCCGATCTTCTGCTTCAACTGGGCTTTCTTCTTCTATCACTGCTGGTTGCACTGGTGCTGATGTTCTTTGTTTCTCTTTTGGGTATGGGGGATCTCTGGTGGCTTTGCCTCCTCTAGTAGTTATATTCTTTACCTGCTCAATGTTAGTAGCAACAGGCAGTGCAGCAGCTAACTTTATTAATTTAAGCTCTACCCTTTTATTAAGAGTGTTTTGCTCATCAAAGGCAGTTAATAGAAAATCCATTTTATTGTGTATATCTTTTAGAGATGATTCATTTGTATCTAGCCTTTGTTTAACTTCATCAGTAATTTTAGTTTGTTGAGCAATTATCTCTTTTAATGAAAGTTGCTTGAAAGTATTACCTGAATTCATACCTTTGTTGTTGGGTTGACTTGAGGTAGGTTGATATTTGTATGCTGTCTCAATGGCCCTTTGATCTTCTTTGAACTTGGCCCTCTGGTCAATCTAATGGAGCAAATTTTCCATCTTGGTTGATAGTGCATTTATTTCTTCTAGTATTTCCTTAGTTTGATGACAATGTTGAGCTTTATCTTGGAACCAGCTTTGGTTTTCTGCTATCTTATCCAAAAGTATCTCTTCTTTTCCAATTGTAAGCTCCAAGAATGATCTTTTAGCAGATGCATCTAGGCACTCACGAGCCTTCTGGGTTAATCCATGGTAGAAGGTCTACATAAGTAACCATGTAGCCATTCCATGGTGAGGACAATCTGATATGTATCCTTGAAAATGCTCCCATGCTTCTGAAATGGTCTCTGTCTTCTGCTGCTGTAAACTGACAATATTTCCTCTTAAGGCAGTTGTTTTGTGTATAGGGAAAAACTTTGATACAAAGGCGTCTGACAAGTTCGTCCAGTTGTTGATGTTATCTTGATGAGTGTAGAACCACTTCCTCGCTTTTCCTTCTAGTGAGAATGGAAGAAGGTGAAGTAGTATGAAGTCTTTGTCAACTCCGTTGATGTGGATTGTGCTTCCAATCTCTAAGAAATTCTGCAAGTGTCCACTAGCATCTTCATGTGCCTTTCCACTGAATTGTGTAGCTTGCACCAAATTGATGAGGCTTGACTTGAGCTCAAACTCGGGTACTCCTTCTTCTACTGCAAATCTTGGACCAGTTGGAATGTTCTCAAGACTTGGAGCAGAGAATTCTTGTAGGGACTTCTGTGCCATAGCTTCAGCAATTGGTAGCTAGCTTCTTCTTCTCTTGATTGCTTTGGTTCTGATGATGAAGAGTTGAATGTAGCCAAAGTTAATCCTGATATAACCTGTATAAAAATACAAACATAGAAAAACAACAGGGTGAACTTGCCAAAGCAGAGGTGCCTGGTTATGATTTCTCATTTAGTAGCTGTTTATGCAATTATTTCTCTATAGTCTAGTCTAATATTTTATATGAATAACCTTGACTGATTTCCTGACTTTCCTTACTGTTCCTATGTGTTACCCTTTTGTTCCCTTTATGACTCCCTGGCAACGGTGTCAGAAATGCTTGTTGACACTAACTAACACCACTTAGATACAAGGTTGTCATCCCCAGCATGGTGCCAGAGTGTACAAAGGTATTTATAAATGTAAAGGCTCTTTAGAAAATAATCTATTCTATCCGCAAGCGCACAGATAAAACACCTCATTGTAGCATTTCACCGGGATAAGTACTCCAGGTATCGTTATTTATAATTTTGCTTAAGAGAACAAAAGAGATGAAATTAAAATAAGGACAAAATCTATCAAGGCATAGACTAGAGATAAACTTGCAAGAACATGATTACTAATGAGAAACTCATCACACAGTCACTTACTTTGGCAGGGGTAAACCATAAAGATAATGATAATGAATTATAAGTTCAAGGGTAAATAACATCTAAGCACCACGACAACATATGATCTACCACTTAACTCCCTCGCGTCGAGAGCTAAGCGCTTTGCAAACATATACATAAACTCATTATCAATCATAACTATATCAAATATAGAACTAGAGCAAACTAAGAACATAATAAATAGATACATAATGCAATTAGAACAAAGTATTAGAGAAAGATATGAACAATACAAATCTTTATTACCGAAGATCCGAATCTAGAGCGTAGTGCTCTACTTCTCTAATTGCTATCTAATCAAACCTCTAAACTTGAAGGATTGGGGAGTAGCAAATTCTAATTCTCTATGAGAGAGAAGTTCTAAACCCTAACTTTTATGGCTACCTCTGATAATGATTTATCCTCTTCTCTTCTCTCCCCCAGTGGTGGAGAGGCCTCGGTTATATAGTCCTTTGAAGTGAATTTGGGCCGTCGGATCAAACTGACATTGATCGCACGGTTTTCCATGATCCTTTAGGTCGGTGGAGCTTGGTCCCCGAAAAGAGTTCTGATTGGAGTCCAACCCAGGGCGGACGCCCAAGGGGGGTGGGCGGGCGCCCTACCCCCGAGCCCGTTCGGTCTCCCGTTTGTTCCCGTGGCTTGTGGACTCTTCTAGATTGAGGAAAATTTCGGGCACGTAATTATCTCGTTGTAAACATGACATGTGGGCCTTCTCTCCATATTTTCTGATAACCCCCTGCAGAAATAGATAAACACCAAAGCTCATGGAATTCTATCAGATAAAACCCTAATTCTATATGTTTGGTGCATATTGATCCTTTTCCATGTTTATTTGATGGTTAAATTTAGTACTTAAGGACCGTCAACAGATGCCCCGTCATCTCGATCTCCATCGGCATGGTGGACTTCCCAAAAGCACTATGCGACTTTGCCTCTAGTGTCAACATTATGCCCAGGGTACTCTATGAAAAATTCTTTACATATCCTTTATTAGAAACAACCATGTGTGTGCAGTTTGCAGATCAGGCGTTAAGTTTCCCAAAGGGAATATTGAAGAACATTTGTATCCAAGTTGGTACCTTGTGCGCCCCAGCAGACTTCGTGGTGATAGAGACCAGTAATGATGAGAGGGCACCCATCATCTTAGGGAGGCCATTCTTGAACACCTCGGGAGCTCTCATCTACGCTAGTGCTGCCAAGATCAGTTTCTACATCAAAGGAAGAAAGGAGACGTTTTCCTTCAAGAACAAGACTACACACATCCCGAAGCAATCCCGACATGAACCAAGGAAGAGGACCAACAGGAGGAACAGGAACAAGCAAGTATGGACCGAGTCAGCTAAGATGGTCACTGCAGTTGATGAAGGTCAAGATCATCGACTTAAGTCACCATTTCTGACCAAGAAGGACGACCCAGGAATGCCAAGCATATATTGCTCCATAAATGGATACAACTTCTACAAGACGACTTGTGACACCGGATCGGGTGTCAACATAATGGCCGCAGTCACCTATCGGCTCTTGTTCGGAACCATGCCCTTAAAACCAACATACATTCAGCTCTAGATGGCAGATCAGACATTTCGAGAGGTTAAAGGTATAGTGACTGATGTCCCTGTCAAAATAGATGATCATTTTGTCTACACAGACTTTCAGGTTATTGACATGGGAGAAGACGAGTACGATCCACCCATCATCCTTGGAAGACCGTTCCTCAGCACCGTTAAAGCAATCATCTACATTGGAACTGGAGAAGTCCATATGCACTTCCCCTCAGAGAAGGTACGCCGCTATTTTACTGACACCAACTATATCATTGAATACTCTAAGCAGGTCAGGACAAGAAGAAAATGACGCAACCGCAACCAGAGGAGGGAAATTCTCGAGGACGGATGGGCAGACTATGAAGGAGTGTAAGTGCATTCGCCCCCGGTGTGGGTTTTGATAGTTAATGACAATCAAATTAGGAACTAACATGTCTATCAAGTGTAATCTACAGGTGTTAGTTCTTTGATGGAATCAAACATACACATTTGGTGAATCACAGCAACCCCAAAATTTCTTCATTTGAGCAACGTTTCAACTCAAGAAGCTACTTAGTTTTATTTCTTGTTTGAGTTATAGGAAACGCCGCACTATCAAGAGGGATGCAAATTGAGTCGGTAAGATGAGGATAAAGGTGCTCAGGTCAACTTAGGTTTGGCGCTCGAGAGACACGCTTGCACGCACGAACTTCTGGGAAGTTTCTTCTCTGTCAGGGTGAGCTAGTAGTACCGGCCCTCAGGGCCGGTGGTACCGGCAGTGCCAATTCTACTCCTGAGTTTTGCGAGAAAATGAACTACCGGTAGTACCGGGCTTTGACCGGTGGTACCGGTGAAACGCCGGTAGTACCGGCAGGCCAAATTCTCGCAGAACTGCTGTTTTGCGAGATTTTGCACTGCCGGTGGTACCGGCCTTTCACCGGTGGTACCGGCGCTAGCCGGTGGTACCGGCCCAAGGCCGGTAGTACCGGTAGGCATTTTTCTCGCATCCTCCTAAGCCTTCTCACGTTTAGATCTGGGAACGCCGGTGGTACCGGTGGTTGCACCGGTAGTACCTGCCAGTGTTCTGGTCTTTAGTATAAATAGCTCTCTCCTCTTTTCTAACCGTTGGCTTGCTCATTCTAGCTACTCCACATCTGAGAAAACAGTCTCCAAGCTTTGGCTCACCCACTCTCTCTCCCTCTTGCTCCTAGACTTCATTTCTTGAGAGATTCGAGCTAGAGAAGTGAGATTAGAGAGTTGGGAGCTTCGATCTGTGACTTGACCACTCCGTTCCTCGTCTTGCCGGTTTGGTTTGTGTTTGTTACTCTTGGGTTCTTGGAACCCTAGCCGGCTAGGCGTTCTTCGTGGTTTCCCGTGTTGACTCATTTGTGAGGGCACCCCAAAGTGTTTGTATTACCCCTTGATTCTTAGTGGAAACATCAAGCCAACCTTTGTGGTTGCTTGAGGAGGAGACCTAAGTGGTTAGACCTTCGTGGTCACCTCAACAACGGGGATGTAGGAACTCCTTAGTGGAGATTGCCGAACCTTGGGAAAAATACCTTGTCTTGCTGTGGAGGTAGCTTCGACTACCCTTGTTTGTGTTCTTTGTGTTCCTATCTCTTCTCCACTTTTTGACAGGTAAACGAAGGTCGATCTACGGTGTGGAGAAGGACTAAGCTAAGGAGACTTCAACAACATCTTCCCCTACACCTAGGAAAGTGGGGTAAAACTCAGATCTGAAATCTAAGCCCTTTACACTCTGATTTCGCAGGTGTCTTAGGGAGTCGGTAGTACCAGCAGTTTGCGTCGGTAGTACTGGCTGTGTGACACTAGTAGTACCGGCCCAAACTGTCGGTGGTACCGACAGGCATTTGACTTCCGCAACTTGAGTTTTTGAGTTTCAGGTTTTAAGATACGCCTATTCACCCCCCCCCCTCTAGGCCAATTAGATCCTTTCAATTAGTATCAGAGCAAGGTTCCTCGTACAAATGCTTCACCGCGTGAGGAACAATATTGGCCAAGATGGATCCAACAACTCAACAACATATCGTTGAGCAAATCACAGCACAAATCACAGCATCCTTGCAGCTGCAGCAGAAAGAGTAGATGAAGAAGATGCAAGAAGAGCTAGACAAGATGAAAGAACTCCTAAGTAAAAGGACTCATGAGTCGGATAGCAAAGGTGGAAATGAAGATGCTAGCAAAGGGTCAAAGACCTACAACAACACAGGGTTTGATTACAGCAGTTCAAGCAAGAATCCAACATTGCCGATGATCAATCCTGGAAAGCCACCTCCATTTGATGGTATAAGATACAGTTGCATCTCATTGCTGCAAGATGCTGGGAAGTAGTGGACATTGGAGTGAATCCACCGCAAAATTCAAGTGAATGGACTTCCGAAGATGAGAGAGACTTTCACCTTAATGCAACAGCTGCTACCTTGATTCTGCAATGTCTTACTCCGGAAGACAACAACAAAGTAAATGGCATGGTAAATGCTAAGTAGATTTGGGACACCTTGAAAGTGTCTTTTGAGGGAGACAAGAGTGTAAGAGTAGGAAACATTGAGCTCTTACAAAGCAAGATTGAGAACTTTTGCATACTTGAGGGAGAAACAACAAAAGCCATGTTTGATAGGCTTATGTCATTGATCAATCAAATTACAGCACTTGGAGCAACAACATGGGACGACAACTCTACAGCAAGAAAGATTTGTAGAGTGTATAGACAAAGGAACAACATGCTTGCATCCGTCATCATGGAGAAAGACAACTATCATACTATGACTCCTCAAGAAATGCTAGCAAAGTTGATGCACCATGAAGTCTTGGATGATGAAGCCAAAGAAGCTCTAAATCAAAGAAAGAACATAGCACTCACAGCTTCACATGGAAGTGAGTCAAGTCATTGCAACAAAGGGTGTTGTGAGCATAAGCACAAAGATGATGATGATCTTGATGAGGAACAAGCTATGCTAGTGGGAAACTACAAGAACTATTTAAGAATGAAGAAAGATAAGATGAGGAGATATGGAGGAAACAAGCCATATAGAAAGAGGTTTTGCTATGAGTGTGGTGACACCGGCCATCTTGCAGCAAATTGTCCCAACAAAGGAAAGAAGTCAAGGTACACCAAACAAAATGACAAGAAGTACAAGGACAAGAAGAAAGGGGAAGCTCACCTCGGGCAAGAATGGCAATCGGACAGTGACAGTGATGATGATGACAATGAGAAGAAGAGTGTAGCTGCCATCGCCGTTCAAGAAAGATCCTCCCCAAACAAGATCTGCACCAACGTTGCCTCATCCACAACACTTATCTCCGACACCCACTCATCGCCTAGGCTCTTTGCCAATCTCTCCGATGACGATGATGACACTCCTACATGCCTTATGGCAAAAGGAGATAAGGTACAAGCTGACTCCTCTCCTCAAACCACTAGTGACTATGATAGTGATAATGAAGATGATGAAAACTATGCCAACAATCTCATTAAGAAATATGGTAAAGCTGCTGCAACTAAAATTCTAAAACTAATATACGCTAATGACAAGGTTGAGTCATGCATCGAGTCGCAAGGCGAACTGCTCCTAGAGGAAAGGGAGAAGAACCAAGGACTCGAAGTATGTCTCTCCAAGGAAAAGGAGAGGGTTGAGAAATTGTGTGTAGAATTGTCTCTAGTCAAAGACTCAAATGAGCGATTGACTAAGGAACATTCCTCACTCAATGGATCTTTGGCTAGCCTAAAGAATGATCATAGTCTGGCTCAAGAAAGCCTCACAAGCTTGACAACAAAATATCATGAGCTTGAACTAAACTATGAAAAGCTTTGGTCTAGCACCTCTACCGCTTCTAAGGATTCAAAGGCTTCTACAAGTAAAAGCTGTGAAAGATGCATAAATGTTGACATAAATGCATGTCTCACTAACCTTGATGAGTTAGCCAAGAAGGATAAAGAAATTCAAAGGCTGAACACTATTGTCAAGATTGGCTGCAAATGCAAGGACAAGCAGCCGTTAAATGTGTTCAAGGCATCAAGGCACCCCATAATCAAGGATGGCCTCGGATATAATCGGTACAATGGTAAGGCCAATGGGAGAAACATGATAAATGGGGTGGCTTGTGTGAAGTTCAACAAGAGTGTGCCTCTTGTTGACCTTATTGACAAAGTGAACAATGTTGTCACCCCTACAATCCCACTTGCAAGCAACAAGAACATTAAGAAGAAGCAAGGGGAGATGCCCAAGCAACAAGCGCCTATCTCACGCAATCACATTTGTGATTACATGTGTTGTTGGGATAAGGATGGCAAGATTGTTGTGAAGTATGTGGGCACCCCAAGAAGAGACAAATCTTGAGGAGTGTTTGGGTGCCCAAATCTTATGTGTCTAACCCCCTAGGTTCCAACTCGGGACCTAAAACAAAGGGTTAATCTTATCTTGTAGGTTTATTCCTCTGGTGGGCCAAGTTGGGTGCTTGATAGTGGATGCACCAATCACATGACCGGAGAGAAGAATATGTTCACTTCCTTTCAACCAAATCAAACCACAAGTGAAAGGATTGTGTTTGGTGACAATAGTAAGGGAGATATCCTTGGTTTAGGTAAAATTGCAATTTCAAATGATAATTCCATTTCGAATGTTTTGCTTGTGGATTCGTTGGGATACAATTTGTTATCCGTCTCTCAACTCTGTGAGAAGGGTTACAATTGTCTCTTTACGGATAAGGATGCGGAAGTCTCTAGAAGGTCGGATTCCTCTATTGCTTTTACGGGTCAACTGAAGGGCAAGCTCTATCTAGTTGATTTTTCAGCTAGTAGAGTGGGGTCCGAGACTTGTTTAGTGGCAAAAACTAGCATGGGCTGGCTGTGGCATCGTCGTCTAGCCCACGTTGGGATGAGGAACTTGGCCAATCTTCAAAGAGGTGAACACATCGTTGGACTAACGAATGTTTCTTTTGAGAAAGATAGAATTTGCAGTGCATGTCAAGCGGGAAAACAAGTTGGAGCCAAGCATCCCGCGAAGAACATCGTGACTACATCAAGACCTCTTGAGCTTCTTCACATGGATTTATTCGACCCAATGCTTACATAAGCATTGGAGGTAACAAATATGGTTTTGTAATTGTTGATGACTTTTTTCGCTTCACTTGGGTATTCTTTTTGAAGGACAAGAGTGAGACTCAAGGTATCTTCAAGAAGTTTGCAAGAAGGTCTCAAAATGAGTTTGAAGTGAAGATCAAGAAAGTGAGAAGCGACAACGGGACTGAATTTAGAAACACCAACATTGAAGCATATCTTGATGAAGAAGGCATCAAGCATGAGTTCTTGGTTGCATATACTCCTCAACAAAACGGTGTGGTGGAAAGAAAGAACTGAACACTCATTGAAGCCGCAAGAGCAATGTTGGATGAATACAAGATCTCCGAAAAGGATTATTGGGCGGAAGCCGTTAGCACGGCATGTCACGCAATCAACCGCCTATACCTTCACAAGCTGAGAAAGAAAACTGCCTACGAGCTTCTAACCGGTAAAAAGCCTAAGGTGGATTACTTTAGAGTTTTTGAATGCAAGTGTTTCATACTTAATAAAAGATCCAAAAGCTCTAAGTTCGCACCAAAGGTTGATGAAGAGTTCTTACTTGGTTATGCTACTAATCAACATGGCTATCGTGTTTTCAATGAGACCACCGGTCAAATTGAAATAGCGGTAGATGTGACTTTTGATGAAAGTGATGGCTCTCAAAAGGAGCAAGTCAATGCTGAAATTTTAGGTAAAGAAGAGCCATCTCGTCAAGTAATCAAAAAGCTTGCTACCGGTGAAGTGAAACCTGTTGAAGAAGAAGATGATGATACACACATGCAAATTTCTCGTGACCCAAACTTGCATCATGGGTCAACCAATGCCCATGATGATGCTTCCACATCAAGAAGAGGTCATGACTCAAGAGAACAAGCTGGACAAGATCCACCTCAAGCACAAGAACCAAACCAAGATGGAGATCAAAACGTTCAATATCTAGACTCTCCAATCAACCAAGACCATGAAGTTGAAGATGATGGTCCCATTCAAACAAGAACAGCAGTGCCTCACCCAAGAGTTCATCACTCCATTCAACGGGATCATCCCGTTCATAGCATTTTGGGAGACATACAACGAGGGGTAACAACACGCTCTCGTTTAGTTGGTTTTTGTGAACATTACTCTTTTGTCTCCTCTATGTTGCCAAATAGGGTGGAAGATGCCTTGGCGGATCCGGGTTGGGTGATGGCTATGCAAGAAGAGTTGAACTACTTCACTAGGAATGAAGTCTGGTCCTTGGTGGAAAGACCCAAGCATAACGTGATAGGTACCAAATGGGTCTTCCGCAACAAAGAAGATGAGTATGGCGTGGTCACCAGAAACAAGGCTCGGTTGGTTGCCAAAGGTTTCACTCAAATCGAAGGTTTGGATTTTGGGGAAACCTATGCACCTGTAGCTAGGCTTGAATCTATTTGTATATTACTTGCCTTTGCTGCTCACCATGATTTCAAGTTGTTTCAAATGGACGTGAAAAGTGCATTCCTTAATGGCCCCCTCTCTAAAACCGTGTATGTGGAGCAACCACCGAGTTTTGAAGATCCACATCATCCCGATCATGTCTACAAGATGGACAAGGCACTCTATGGGCTTAAGCAAGCCCCTAGAGCTTGGTATGATTGTCTCAAGGAATTCCTACTCAAACAAGGGTTTGAGATTAGAAAAGCCGATCCTACTTTATTTACTCGCAAAGTCAATAATGATATTTTTATATGCGAAATATATGTCGATGACATTATATTTGGTAGTACTAATGCGGACTTCAGTGAGGAATTTAGTAGGATCATGACCAAAAGGTTCAAGATGTCCATGATGGGGGAGTTGACGTACTTCCTTGGATTTCAAATCAAGCAACTCAAGGACAGCACGTTCATAAGTCAAACCAAGTACACCACCGACATGCTAAAGAAGTTTGACATGGACAAGGCCAAACCCTTAAAGACACCAATGCCAACAACCGGACATCTTGACCTTGATGGAGACGGCAAGGCCATAGATCAAAAGGTATATCGCTCCATGATTGGATCTTTGCTTTACCTTTGTGCATCTAGGCCTGATATTTTGCTTAGTGTGTGCATGTGTGCAAGATTTCAAGCTAGTCTGAAAGAATGCCATCTTATGGCTGTTAAGAGAATCTTTCGATGTCTTGTGTTCACTCCTAATCTTGGCTTCTGGTATCCAAAGGGCTCCACTTTCACTCTACTTGGCTACTCCGATTCGGACTATGCCGGTTGCAGGGTAGAGCGAAAGTGTACATCAGGGACTTGCCAATACCTTGGTAGGTCTTTGGTGTCCTGGAGTTCTAAGAAACAAAACTCCATTGCCCTTTCCACCGCTAAAGCCGAGTATGCGGCGGTGGCGCTTCCCTTGCCCCGATCTCTCGGCTCCTCCATCTTCTTCGCCCGATCTTTGAGGAGGAACTTGCCCCGGCCGTGAGGGATGCGTGGAGGCTCTTGGTAGACTCCAAGACCCGTGGGTTTGCTTGGATTCGGCCACTTTTCTCCGTGAAGCAAGGTATATTTGGAAGTTGCCCAATCTCCCAATGTACCTAATTTTAGGCCGTTTCCTCGCACTCCTTTCCTTATCTTAGTGTGTTCTTGCCTCTAGAATGCTTTATGC
>NC_012870.2:36981805-36985789 GCF_000003195.3 Sorghum bicolor | reverse complement strand
ATTCCAGCACATACAGATTGATAGTGTGCTACAAGTTCCTAGCAGGTTTTGATAAAACTCATCAATGGTTGTGTTCCCCTGCAACAATTTTATCAATAAAATTCTTCCTTTTCTGTTGACGGGCATGCATATGAAAGAGTCTTATGTTAGCATCACCATCTTTGACCCAACTGATCCTTGAGCGTAAACGAGCCATTGTGCGAAAAGGTTTTAGTAATTTTAGTAATTAGTAAAAAAATGTGGATGAATACTTACTCTTTTCTCGATTTTAGATCGGCCAAGTGCTCTTCCTTGTTTAGATCCTATTTGAATCGAAACGTTCCGCGTCGATCCTTTTTTATTACGTCTTGTTTTTACTCCTATATTGGACGAGCTTTTTTCGGTCAACACAAGAAAGAACAATCTAGAAGCGCAATGGAGGCTGAAGATTCGAGGACTTAAACGTTGTTGCATGAGCGGCTTCTCATTTGGGTTATTGAAATCAACCTTTCGATGCGAGGGCCAAGCTGTGCTTTTTCAGATTATTCTGGAGCCAATATTCTTCCTGCGAAAGCTGGCGACTATCTTGCGCAATCTCGAATTGATGGAGAATTTCCCTTGACAAGGCAAGCTGAAAACTAATTTGGCCAACCAACTCTATAGGCCCTTGGTAGCAGCTTTGAATTTCTTGTCCAGGGTTAGAAAAGGGCACAGACCAGCAGGGACCGATGCCCATGCTGAGCAGACAACTTCCTGGAAACCATCAAGTTTTGGCCCATGAGATTTAAAATATAATCTAGGTCGAACCAGCTTACTGTCCTGGAGGCCAACATAACACTCTGTCCAATTTCGTCAAGGTAGGAGAATCCTGCTGGTTTGACCATGTGTATTTCCGACCATGTAAGGGTAAATCATTGATAAACCTCCTGAACCAACCCATCATTGCCCTGTTGTAATTAGCATTATTATTGTCCGCATCTTTGTAAACAAGATTAAAATCCCCAGCTACCATCCATGGCCCCAGACATGCTGTACGGATATCACGTAACTCCTGCAAAAACTGAATTTTGTCCTCATTGCCTTGGAGTCCATATACACAAGTCATCCACCATGACTGGACCCGTTTTCCGTAGTAAACTGAACTGTTACACTATCATTGTCAACCCGTGAATTACTGACACACCAATGTGTCGTCTCCACATAGGTTTACTGGATTAGGTTCTATTTCTGCACCTATAGTTGTCAAAATCTACGATTTTGTCTTTATGATTTCCGTTGCTAGATGAACTGTAGCAAGCAGTGGCCAAGTATTACGAATTAACAAAAGCATCATTAGAGAGATCACTAGATTTATTACTGCAGTTGACCAAACAGTGGTCTAGTTACACAACACATTGCCACCCATAATATGAACAAAAGCCAACAAGACCTGTTACATCCAGACATTTTTTTTTCCTTAGAACATCCCGTACCAAAAGGATCTGTCTATTTGAAGATCAAAAGCATAGTATTACTATTGACATCCATGTTATGTGCAAAATGACACATCACCGTTCAGTTGCATAAGGCGCTTTGTCAATGACCTATATAACACAAAAAAAAATAATTAGTTGTCTGCTTCACTAAAAAGATATCAACAGGCTTCAATTAATATCAAAATTAGCTCAGAAGTGATATATCTCATATAAAATTTGATAATACTATTGTATGTTCCCCACAAATAAACACTACTGAGCACACACCAACAATATTAGCACCCAGTAAGAGCTTGCATTGCATGCTGCCAGAGAATCAGCATGCTAAGTTTGTAGCATCTCTATTGTATCAACCCAGCTTATGGATTCCATGTTGATGCAATTGTTGGAGACACCAAGAAAATTGTAGTTTCATGTAATTTTTCAGAAATTAATTTTGATTTCCTGAACATAAAAACTGATGTCGAAGTTTTTACCCACAACTTAGCATTTGTTTCATGAACCTGTTCAGCTGCATCTCCAAATTAATGGTTTTGTAGTTGTTCCTACCTACCAGCAAAAAAAGGGTCTGATAGCTGTTCTTATCTATAATGCAAATTTGGGCAACAGGCACAATTAAGTTTCTACCTCAACAACTTGAGAAAGGCATCCCATCAAAAGAAACTAATCACTGTAAACTAGAGCATGTTTGCGAGTCCAACAAGGATACACTGAATGTAGCATTTTTGAACATTGTTCAAAAGGTTTAACCTTCAGCGAGTTACAGTATATAGATGGTCAACAAGTGAGAATACAATAAAATTTCACATGGTATTTTTCAAGAGCACAAGTTTCACATGGTAGAAACCAACTAGCAGTTACGGTACCTTGATGAGATCAGTCAGGTACTGCCTTGGTAGCAATGGTATTATCTTCGGATCTGAAAACAAAATATTTTTGCTGCTTTACTTATGTGGCAATAAAATAATCTAGAATAACTAGAACAAGGAATTCAAGATATTACTAGCGCATCTGGCGATGCAATGGAACATTTAAGTGCATCAAACATCTTCATGTCCCGATTTTGCCAAAAAGTGGAGCATCTCTTTTTAACACCTCACTCAGAAAAAACTTACAACATTCAGTGACAATTCTCATGCCACCTACTTCGAGATGGCAATGGGGACATTCCCGGCGGGGAATGGTACCCCGTCCCCGTTTTCTCTGTTTTTCCCCGCTCTCCGTCCCCACTCCCTGTCTCGGGGCAGTTTTTCTCCCGTCCCCGTCCCCGATTGATGTTCGGGGCCCCCACAGGTGTCTCACACTAGACAAAGACGACGGCGGTGACTCAGTCCCTAGCGGTTACGACGCCGCGTGAATCCCACGCAAGCGCATTAGTGGCGAAGATCAGCAGCACTGAGGGCCGCATGGAGACTGGGGAAGAACAACATCCAACAGGGCATGGAGATTGGGATATGGAGAAGGAGAACAGGATGGAGGAGGCGCGGCAACAGGATCTAGAGAAGGAGGAAGCGCAGCAGTGGCTAGACAGAGCAGGATCTAGAGGAGGAAGCGCAGCTAGCCGGAGCAACGACGTCCGACACTCTGACTCCGCAAGTCCTCTGCGGGAAGGACCGTGCGGGAGAACAGAGATGGCGGCGTGGACTCGTGGATGGTGGGAGTGGACGGTGGGAGCAGGAGGTAGGGTCAACTTAATTTGGGTTGGGCTAATATTTTTCATTGTGCTTCTTTTGGCCTGTGTAATCAGGTCCTTGTGGGTAACGGGGACGGGGACGGGGACGGGGAGAGGGACTGCTGGAACGCTCCACTCCCCGCTTCACCTGACGGGGGTCATTTCTTGACCGCTAAGCTCCTCGTGGGGATTAAATTCATATCGTTTTCATCCCCTAATGGATGAAATCCCCGTCGGGGATTGGGGATTGGGGCCCTGTTGCCATCTTGACACCTACTATTGTAGATGGAGAACTGCTTTGAAGAATAGCCTTGCCTACTGGAGTATGTGGCCAAACTATTGAAAGCAAGACAATCTCTTTGCCATCCTAAACAGCAGAAGCAAATATGGAATGTTACTCAACTACTAAGACACAAGTATACAGTTGCATGTGTAAACATATATTGTGCTAAATATAGGATTCATTTTTACATGAACAGAAGTAAGCATGCATGATGTAATTTCAGTAAATGTAAAGGGAGCTAACCATATTGGGCACAGTCTGACTTTCTGCATCAATCTTTCTTGTCCGGCCATGAAATGTATTGAATGGTGGCTTTATCAACCCTTGCAGTTTCTGTGGACAGATTAAGCAAGAGATGATAAATTCGACTAATGAAAGGCGGACATATCTAGTGGAAACAGTTAGTTTGGTGAAAAGTTAAAAACTGTTTTGGTTCTCAGCACCTACCACAAATTGCAAAAACAAAAGGAGATTGGAGAGAGAGAGAGAGCATATTAAATAGTTTTTTTTTTTGAAAGTGATGGCAGGAGCTCTGCCTTTCGATTAAGATAGAAAAAAGAGTTTACACACAGTAT